>NC_041048.1:23508162-23812162 GCF_900634775.1 Gouania willdenowi | reverse complement strand
TGTGTTTGACCTGTGGAGAGAGAAAACGAACAAAGCAGCTGAGTGAAAAACTTTGCAAGCCCTGTAAACATGAAGGCTTTTAAAAAGAGGCGAGAGGGAGTGGGCGAGGCCAATTCAGCAGTGTTGTTTTTGAGACTTGCAACTCTCGCCAAATTGCCTAAACCCATTTTTAATTGTCCACTCAAACATCTATTAGGTTTAATTTTCACCCTTTTCTATTTCAAATTTTTCCTTTCTTTCACCTTTTCAGGGTCACGGGGAATAATAACGATAACCCTAAATTATAATACATACATAGATCTAGTATACTGTTTATCTTATTATTATAACTATCATTAACACCAAAAGAATACAAAACCAAAAATACAGCCGTATTTAGTTTTTTTTTTTCCTAATTGAACAAGAAACATTGCAAAAAAAAAAAAAAAACTTTTGAGCTTTTCTCTAATCTTACCTCTATATATGAGAAACAAGTTTATCAATGAAGACACATTTATCTCACAGTGACAGGGACTGATGAACCAATCATAAATAAGCTTCTTGTTAGAAAGTAGCAACATTAGGAGCGATATAACCAGCAACACTATCAGGTAGAAGCTTTGAGTGAATAAAAACTCAAAGAGGACTCACTTGCAAATTTTACAAATACATGTATTCAACACCATGTTTTATATTTACCTTCAGAGACACAAAAATGCATCTATGCTGCTTATGACTACTTGAGGACCTTAAGGTATTGGTCAGGCTTTATCTCATTTCCCTAAGGTTGAATTCACCACAAAGATGTGATGCAGGTTCATTGTAAAAATGAATCCACTGGTGGGCGGATGATTCATATAAACCACCTGGTACGAGTGTAATTTGATAAACTCGTGCTACGATTGGATGACATCCACATTCATTTTACACATGATTGAACCTGAGGATGGGAACTGTTGTAGCTGGCCGAAGTGCATTCTCTATTTGTCGTCTGTAAATTCGCTGAGAGTTGAAACAATGAGAAGATCAACATGTGAACAGACTGTTCTCCTCTGCAGACTGCAGCCTTACCTTGTGTGTTTTAGTGTGGAGGTGTAAGCGCATTTTCTCGCCACCTGCCGCGCAAGAGAAAAGAGCTCCACCCTTCTCAGCAGAAGGGCATTGTCACGCATGCAGAACTGGGCTGCTGCTTCATTGATGATCAGCTACAAGGAGACAAACATCTTGACATGCTGACAAGACACAAGTATGGAGGACCAACTCTGCCATAATTAAAGAATAAATAAACGTATCACTCAATACCTAAAAATGTGCCATGAATGCTATTTATTTAATTATTCTTTAATTTATGCACTGACAGTGTTATTTTCTGCCACATCATCGAAGCGCATCAGCTCTGTATTAATCTCCTGACATGGGATCGCCTGCCATTGGCTCCTGCCTGCCATGGCTGCTCTCACCAATAAACCAATAGGCAAAAAGTTCATCCAGTGTGGACAGCCCCCGCATCTGCATAACATTTTATTGTGCGTGCAAATGTAAAATAATAAATAAAAATACAATAAATAAATGAATGAATGGATAAACACAATAAATAAATAAATAAATAGCATGTATGGCATATTTTGGTAATAAGTAATTTGTATATTTATCCATTTATGATATATAAACGTAGGTAGTTAATTTTCATTCACTTATTTTAAAAAGGGCAAAGTTCATCCTCCATAGGACAAGTCAAGGATCATCCTTGATATATTATGTTTAAAGGTCAAAAACTGGAGCAGTTGTTCCAGTTTGTAATCTAGATTTACAATAACAGACCATGGCATGTTGAGACACTGAATGGCTCATCTTTGTTGCTTTTACCTCATGGTGTGTGAGCTGCTTTCCTTCTCTCCTCTTGGAGTCAAACCGACCATAAATCAGGCTGTATTTACGGATCTCCTCTTCCTTATTTGCGTCTAAGGACTCCATCGTGAAGATGTGTCCCACAGTCTTTGCCAGCTTCTTGTTCATTCTGAGCAGAGACTTCATCTCTGTAGGGTCTGACCGGGGCAGCGTCCTGAGGAGCCTCTCCACGGTCTCCACCACTGCCCTGGTTGTCTCTGCGTCCAGCTGTCCTCCGGGCCAGGCTGACACGGCTGCTGATCCAAACGATGCAGATGGGCTCTGGGATGTGGAGGGACCGGCAGGACATGCAGACAGCAGTGGTGGGCTGGGGGTGGGGGATTCATCTTCTATTGCACACACAGGAGCTAGGTTGCCGTTTCCATCAGGCTCTGGGCTGAGCCAGTGTGGGTCCATAGGGGACAGCTTCTCTCTGTAGTGTATATCTGGTGGTTGTGGAGATGCCTGAGAGCAAGGGCTTCTTGGACTGCCACTGTGCATTGGGGTGAGACAAGCCCGGTCCTCCCTGTCACTAGGAGACCCTGGCTGCCCATTACTCAAAGACTTCCTGGGTCCTCCTGCAGACCCACCCGTGGCTGCCGCGTCAACTTTGAAGAGAGGGATGCCTCCAAGAGCAACGGTAGCGACAGGCTGATTGAAAAGCGAAGGGTTTGCGGCCCAGTCTCTGAGGGCCTTCTGCAGCCTACGCACATGCAGTGGCTTAGTGGCCATGCCAACTAGTGCCATGATCTCCAGAAACTCCTCCTCTGCTGCCTCACACAGCTGCTGCACATCGTCACCACCCTGCTGGATGAAGGTCTCGTAGTAGGCCAGCAGGTTGGCTCTCTGCAGCACCCGGTAAAGTTGCAGCTCTCCTAGAGTACGTGGCAGAGACATGGCACACAGCACTGGGAAGTTATAGGCAGGAGGTGGAACACTTGTGAACCTGCAGAGGGAGACATCCCATTATTCACACAGACCATGCGTGTGTAGTATTATATTGCTTAATAGCAGGGGTCATTAACCATTGTGAAACTGTGAGCTACTTCAAAGGTACTGAATCATCCGTAGGGCTACCATTATGATTTACACTTCTTAAACACTACATTTTCACAGCTTCACTTTAATTAGAGGGTAAGATAATGAAGGATGGCGAGCAGTAACTTCAAAATGTATGTTTATATCTCAACAAGCACAACTTTATTTTTTTTTTAATGTATGCAATCGTTTCATTTTCATAACATTTAATAGGAAATTGGCATATTCCTATTATGATTGTCACTAGAAACTTTTAACTAATCATAAAACATGTACAATTTAAAACAAAATGTATTATTTTCCAAAAATAAACTTTGCGTTTTTTTTCTATCACAATCCAAACCCCAAATCTGCAGCATCTTCAACAGCATTTTTAGAAGCAGCTCATTGGTGACTAGCACTCTAGTTAGAACAGGCCTGAGAGCCCCTCACATGGTCCATGTGTGCTACCTGGTGCCCGCGGGCCCCATGTTGGTGACCCCTGCTTTATAGCATATAATAATGCAGACTTTAGTATTATAGCTTTCATAGCGTAAATCACTGTTTAAAGATGTGACAAAGAAAGATGGCTTCAATTGTTCATACGTTCCCCACTAACTTGAAGTTTTTATGCAAACTCCAAAAGTACATGTATAAAAGCTTGATAAACAGGAGCGTTGCTTACCTTCTTCAGCGCAGGCGGAAGAGGTTTACGTAATTACGTCTAAGTATCTCTCCAATCCCAGAAGTCAAGGAGGAAACCTGAGGGAGAAATTGAAATCATGCGCGACTTTTCGTCTGATCACACGAGAATACGTTTGTCTCACTATTTTTTTTTTTTTTTTTTTGTACTGTACTTCGATCAAAGGCTCCACCTCGCATTAAACTATCAAAAATACCGAGCCAGATGTTTATGATTGGACGTCATGTCCAGCTGTTCACGCACACTTCCCGCCTCTCCGGTGCTTACCGTCCCAAACACCGCAGCAGACGGAGCCACGGGTGCCGATCGGTGTATACAGTGAATCCCCTTTACGTAGAACTGTCTCGTCTGAAAACACTGGCAGAAATCCTCCTTCGGAGCACCGTATTGGCTGCTGGCTGCCTTTTTGCTGTCTGTGTGGGCTGGAGAATGACGGGGGCGGACTGCAGCACGCCATCTGACCGAAAAGAGCCTTCCTCTCCCGGTAGAGAGGCGGCTTTCAAACTGAAGGTGTGGGCGGTGGTGGTGCAGGCTTGAAATGGGTAATTAGGACATGCTTTTGGGGGGTTTCCCTCATTTTAGTCACGTCAATGACTCCCTAAAAGTACAATAAGCACATCCACACTGTGAAAGTGGATTTCAATGCTTCTCCCTTTATGGTGGTTCGAAATTCAACCATTATATTCATTAAAAAGGACTTAGAACCCATACTAACACCTTACCCTTGTATTGCATCTTCTGTACCTAATATGTATATTTCAACACTGTTACCTGTTCACACAGAGGTGTACAAGCTGTGTTTTCATTATTTCATCTGTGGTTAAATGCTAGTCAGTTGGAAAAATATGTGATTGATATGATAAAAAATAATACATATAATCTAATAACTCACTAATATAACCTGGTCATTAAAAAAATGTATTATTGGTCCCAATTTCTTACTTTTTTGCACATTTTCCACACTTAAATGTTTCAGATCATAAAACAAATGTAAACATGAGTCAAAGGCAACACAAGTAAACACAATGCAGTTGTTAAATGAAGGGTTTCATTAATGAGAAAGAAAAAAAAATCCAAAGCTACATGACCCTGTGTTGAAAAGTGTTTGCCCCCAACCTCCTGTTAAAACATTACTGTGGTTGTCCACACCTGAATTCAATTTCTGTAGCCACACCCAGGCCTGATTACTGCACACCTGTTCTCAACCTAGAAATCACTTAAATAGGACCTACCTGACAAAGTGAAGTGGACCGAACGTTCCTCAAAAGCTAAAGATATCATGCTGAGATCCAAAAACATTCAGGAACAAATAAGGAAAAAAAGTAATTGAAATCTCTCAGTCTGGAAAAGGTCATAAAGCCATTTCTAAAACTCAGGGACTTCATGCAAACAACAGTTAGAGCCATTATCCACAAATGGTGAAAACACGAAACAGTGGTGTTCATGTGGATCTTGTTGGGTTTTATTCTTCATTAATATGAATTTTAGATTTTGATAAGAGCATTGAGATTAATTTGATGTAAATTGTGCTATACAGATAAAGTTGAATTGAATTTAACTTTAATGGGAGTGGCCGGCTGACCAAAATTACCCCAAGAGCGCAGCGACGACTCATCCAAGAGGTGACAAAAGACCCCACAACAACATCTAAAGAACTGCAGGCATCACTTGCCTCAGTTAAGGTCAGTGTTCATCACTCCACCATAAGAAAGAGACTGGGCAAAAATGGCCTGGATGGCAGAGTTCCAAGATGAAAAAACCACTGCTAAGCAAAAAGAACATTAAGGCTCGTCTCATTTTTGCCAGAAAACATCTTGATGAGCCCCAAGACTTCTGAGAAAATATTCTGTGAACTGACAAGACAAAAGTTGAACTTTTTGGAAGGTCTGTGTCCCATTACCTCTGGCTTAAGTAACACCGCATTTCAGAAAAAGAACATCGTACCAGCAGTAAACTATGGCGGCGGCAGTGTGATGGTCTGGGGCTGTTTTGCTGTATCAGGACCTGGAAGGCTTTCTGTAATAAATGAAAGCATGAATTCTGCTGTCTATCAAAAAACTCTGAAGGAGAATGTCCCACCATCTGTTCGCGACCTTAAACTGAAGTGAACTTGGGTTCTACAGCAGGACAAGCATCCAAAACACACCAGCAAGTCCACCTCTGAATGGCTGAAGAAAAACTTAATGAAGTCTAGTCAAAGTCCTGACCTCAATCCTATTGAGATGCCGTGGCATGACCTTAAAAGGGCGGTTCATGCTCGAAAACCCTCCAATCTGGCTGAATTCCAACAATTCTGCAAAGATGAGTGGGCCCAAATTCCCCCACAGCGTTGTAAAATACTCATTGCAAGTTATTGCAAATGCTTGATTGCAGTAGTTGCTGCTAAGGGTTGCCCATCCAGTTATTAGGTTTAGGGGGCAAACACTTTTTCACACAGGGCCATGTAGCTTTGGATTTTTTTTTCTCATTAATAAAACCCTTCATTTAAAAACTGCATTTTGTGTTTACTTGTGTAATCTTTGACTCATGTCTAAATTCGTTTGATGATCTGAAACATTTAAGTCAGATCATTTATGACAGATACATGATTTGGTTTCAATTTCAGACTGGGATGAATATATCACTCTCTGTTTTTGTGTTATATTTGCACTGCAGTGGCAATTTTTGCACTTTAAATTGGAAAATGTTTTTTTTTTTATGTGATACCCAGAGTAAGTATGTCCAGAGTTAAAGTCAAGTAGGCAAGGTAGGCAGTGCCTACCCAAGGGTGAAATTATATTTTGATTATTTGTTTTAATTATAATATAATAATAAATTATTTATTTTTCTATTTCTGATAGCCTACAGTACCTATAAGTTTGAAAGTGTCCGCGTTTTGTGCGTTTCTTAATGGAATGGCTACCGTCTCACTCCGCTGTAAGGCAGGAGGAGGCCACGCCCCCTTCCCAAAAGCACATTGCTGCCTTGCCTCTGGCCCCATAGCATGTTTTTATGCGTTTGCGCATGCACAGTCAGTTCCCCAAGATGAAAACCATTTACGTAAAAAGGCAGCTCTAGATGCTGCCTTTGGACGTAACCGCGCTATGCTAAATGCTCTACGTAAGTTCACAGTGCATTAGTGAATTGACAACACGTGACCGCTGCTGCTATGTTCTCTAGCTAGTGGGCGGGATAACACTACAGTCAGGATGACAGCGCTAGAGATGATAAAAAACTTTCTTTTGAGGAAAAAATGACAGATTTTAAAAGAAGAGAGACCAACACCTGAGCTACCAGACCTGCAGCAAAGGTAAGGTCAGAACATTGTTCGTATTTTTCACAGTAAATGGAAGGATTGACTTTGTGGATGCTCCTCACTGAGGCTGTTCCGAGTTGTTGTCATTTTCTCCGTGTTTCTGTGTTTCCAACACAAACAATGGATGTGCTGTCACGTCATGAGATATATCTTGTTGGGAGAGTATGGAGGCTATATCAAATAACTGTTTGTTTCTTTAATGGTGTTTTACGATGTTGATTTTGTTAGATGGCTAAATGCTTGTTCATGTGGATCTTGTTGGGTTTTTTCCTTCGTAATATGAATTTTATATTTTGATAAGCACATTGAGATGACTTTGTTGTAAATTGCTGTATACAAATAAAGTTGAATTGAATTGAATTAACACTTGTCAGCAGAAACATATGAAATTGTCATTGGTGGTCTCAATTTGCAACGCCCTGCCTACCCAACCATAGTGGTCACTGTTCATAGTACAGGCCCACAGTGTATATGTAATTATTTTTTAAACCCTATACAATGTCCTAAAAGTAAAATACTGTATATGTTTTAGTCACAAAATTATACACCATTCTACTAACAGAATTGGGATACCATACCCACTTCGCACCAGTAGAATTGGAATCAGAAACCATTTTTTTCCCCAGCGTAGTTTACACATTACAATTAATTTGTTTTTTGGTGTTGGTGCAAATAATGAGTAGTAAATGGAAATAAAATAAAAATGTAAATATACTGAAGAGTAAATATGATTAAGAAGTCTGGGATAGATTAAAAGAGAAACTGCCTCTGCATTCAAATCAAAAAAAGTTTTACATTCCTCATAACTAAAACTAACACTGGTTTTTATACCTTCAAGTACTTAATGGCTGGTGTTATTGCAATCAGTCAGACATAGAACATGTACAATTGATTATATGTAAAATCTTTCTAGTGTTCTTTTACACATAACATACAGGCTGTGGTGGCCATTTGATTAGCTGCTAAGATGTAAGAAGAAAACAGAACAGAATCAAAGAGATATATCACATCAAATCAATCTTTATTTATAAAAATTTCATACAAAAATGCAGCTCAAAATGCTTTTACACAGATAAAAATAAATAAAACATCCACCCCGTACAAACCCTGTCCACCGCACACAGACACACAGGTTAAAATATGGACAATGGCACATGGCACACAACCTAGGCAGGTCAGGTGATGTAACTAAAACATGTATTAAGCCTAATCTCTCTATAAAAGCAAGGAATCGCTGTCTGTCTGTGTGTGTGCGTGTGCGTGTGTGTGTTCCTCAACTATCTCTGTGGATCAGGATCAGACTGACCTGAGAGTTTCAACATGGCTGTTGCTTGGTTCAAGGGTGTGCAACGTTAGATTTGTTTGGACGCCCCACCCCCTGAATCGATGGACTCAGTGATGATGTCATCATTCCTCCCTGTGCAGTGATGATGTCATCATTCCTACCTCTACAGTCATGACATCCCACTTTCAAACACAACCTCATTTGGCCATCCATGAAAAGGCTGTTTACCCTCCCACCTTTCTATAGCAAATAGCAATACATATTTCCTACGGGCACTGCACTGTTTGGGCTGCAATTATACCATTTTAATAAATTATTTCATAAATGCTTTACAAATTCCGCGAGCACTGACCACCGGAGCCACCTCAGTCACGTGTGCCAATCACTGCACAAAACATGTAACTGAAACATGTATTAAGCCTAATATATAAAGATGTAACACTATGACCTCATACCCAGTAGCCTACTTAAACTACACAAATTGTGTTTACATCATGGCATATGTTAGTGGTTATGAAATATTGGGCTGCAAGGCACATTTATTTGTGTAGCACATTTCATACACAATGCAATTCCATGTGCTTTACATGATTAAAAAGTGCAACAGAAAACATTTAACAGTTCAAAAACCAATAAGAAGATTAGAATCAGCAGTAAAAACATGTCAAATCAGTAATAATAATAATAATATAATTAAAAACCTCCCTCTCAGTCATAGGCAGGAGAGAAAAAGAATGCCTTTAACTTTAATTTAAAAATGTTCACATGTGATGCTGACTTCAGCTCCGCTGGGAGTTTGTTCCACTTCTTTGCAGCATAACAACTAAACGCAGCATCACCATGTTTACTGTGAACTCTGGGCTCCACTACCTGACCTGTCACTAAAATATCACCGATGTATTTTGGACCAAACCCATTCACACATTTGTACACCTAGTGAACACGCTGTCCTAACACTGGATGTCACAGAAGTTTAGGAGAAATACATTATAAGAGTTTGAGAAAGGGCCAAATTTAAGCTAAGTGTGCCAGACCATCTACAAAAATGGAATTCTTAAGACAATAATCAGGATTAGAGTGTACAAAATACAGATTTTTGTTGAAAAAGTGAGATTAAGGTTTTTATGAACACTAGATGGCAACCGTGAGTCTGTTGTTGCTCATTTGTAAGCGAAGAAGAAGACTGGATGAGGAAAAAGAAAGTGATGGAAAGTAGAAAATGAAGCAGAAGAAGAAGTAGCTCTGAGGAACAACACTTGGCTGTCTGTTGTCCTGTAAGGTTACACACTCACCTCAGAGCTGTGCTGTCTGTGTGTCTGTCAGAGCTGTGTTGTCTGTGAGCCTCTGTTGTGTTTAAAGCTGTCGGAGAGGGTTTGTTTTAGCTCGTCCTGCTCGCTGCTCACTGCTAGCTGGTAGTTAGCTGCTTGTCACACACAAACATCAGCGCTCACTTGTTGTATAGTAACTTTGTCTCGTCCTGGGTGTATTTAGGTCGGTGCTGTGCTCGTTTAGCTGTCGAGAGCTAACCTATGTTATGGTAATAGTGCTTCCTCATGCTAACAGGCGCCAAACGTCAACATGCACTGACCCCATAACTGACGGTCAGCTGTCAGTACTGCCATCTGTCAGTTTGACCTCATGGAACATTTTCTTTAGGTTTTAATGTGGGCTTTTTACCTTTAAATATCATCAGTGATAAACACGCCGAACCGTGTTATTCTGGCTGAATGAGTAGCTTGGATGAAAACGCTGTCTCCTCACCCTGAGGCTTGTTTTTAACTCATCTGTGTGCAGTTCTCCGGCCTTTTGTCTGCTCCTTAAATCAAACTTTGACATCTAAGTCTTGCAAAAGAAGCTGCTATCTGGTACATTCACAAAGGTAATGTCTTAAGTAGTCAAAGTCAGCTTTATTGTCAAATAGAGGTGTGTATTGCCTGACATCTGGCGATATGATTCGTATCCGATACATACGTCACGATACAATAGATATATCCCGATATTAAAGTATGTGATATTGCAATTTTTTTTTTAATAAATGACTTAAGAAAACTAATCTGTAAATTTGTACACCTTCATGAGAACACTATGTATGACATATATTTTATTGGCATATTTTACCCTCAAAACATTGGCTTTAACATGTTAATATCCATGTGACAACAACTTAAAATAAAAAAATAACATACAATCTGCCTCTGGCTTTTAAACTAACTTTGACTTTAGTGCAACGTAAAGCTGATACCTGGAGTTTCTGAGAAATCTGTTATGTATGATTTTTTTTAAAATTCATAAAAATACCGAACTAGTTTTTTTTACTATGGTCTACGGCCGGTCGTCAGGAAGTCAAAGCCAATAGGCTTTTTGAGACTGTCAATCAAGGTGAATGTGGAACTATGCACAGCAAACTGGTAAATATGATTTTTGGCTCTTACCTGAGCCATAGACCTATATCAATGCAACCCGATGCGACCTTGTTATGTTACGTGATGCGCGTGCTGAAAAGTAGAGGCGTGGCTTCTGGTAGATTGGTATAGGCAGTGAGTGGAAGTGAAGCTGTTGAGGGCGGGACATCGAGACGTCCTCTCAGAAACTCCGGATAACAGCGTTAACTGAGGTATATGCCTAGAACAACAAATATATGCTGAAAGTTGTACTTTTTTTTTTTTTTTTTTTAGATTTTATTGAAAAAACACAAGCTGGTCAATATGCCCAGATTTAAGCGCACTTCTTTGTGCAGTTACAATGTCTCCTGCAGTGAAAAAAAACTTTCCTGGTTAAATAAAGGTAAAAAAAAATAATCGATATGGATGCATTTTGAATCGATCCGAGAATCGCGCGACGTAATATTTTGATATATCGCCAAATCATTTTTTCTACACCCCCCCATTGTCAATCCTACAGCATATACAGGACATAGAGAGGATCAAAATTTTGTTTCTCTCAGACTCTTAGTGCAGTATATGATCCATGCTGTTTCATAAATGTAGGTGCATTTTTGTGATTAAAAAGGTCAAGCATCATTATATAGGAGATTTTAGGGTCCAGTGACCTCGGTCTTTGTGCTAGCGTTGGGACGATATTCAAAGTTCACAAGACTATAAACGATACTGGGCTCATGATAACAATACGAGACAGTCATTTTGAAATGGGGGAAAAAAAAGATGAAATAAATGCAGTTGGAGAAATAACCATGCTTTTTATATACTTTGGATATACTTACATATTTACAGAGTATGACATTTTCAACTCACCCGAATATAAAATAAACAATAACGTGAATTAAACCAATTTGTCCTATTTAAGGTGCACAAAGTGCCACTCTGCTGAAAAAAATGCAAAGGGATAAATGTAAATTCTTGACTTGCCTGGACATACAGTACACGTTTTCCAGGCAGTTTTTATTTTTATTTATTTTTTACAGGGAGCAGGAGATTGAATGATCAGCGATCTTTTAAAATTCATCTTGGATTCTTTTTTATTTGTCCGACAATATTTCTCCAACCACCTACACATTTTTTTCTGCTTTATATTGTGCAGATGGAGACCCACAGCTTCTCTATGTAATGAAACATTGTGTCTTAATATAATTTTCCTGGTAATTGCATTTGCAGGGAAAACAATTCTATGGTAACAATTGACACCAAACTCCCAGTTCCTGTTGGTACATGTGAAATGGAAAAATATCACAATGGAAAAATGTGAGTCCTAAAGCTAAATCAAAAGCCACGCTGGCAAGTTTTAACATGTGTGTATTGTATTGCGATGCTACAAGATTATCCAATATCCAAAATACTCTTTTTGTCTCTGTTTAATGCCTAAGTTAAGTTTCAGTTTCACGACAAATTTGTGTGATTCCACTGTGACCTGGATGCCTCTTTATCAATAATAGTTTCTGTTCTTTTTAACAGAAACCAAATCCAACATGTGATCTGTATCAACGCCTTTAGACACTCTACAGGAGGCGGCTGATATGTTGGACCTGAATCTGACTCCCAACAAACCCCACTCTCGCTCACCTCTGAGAGGTTGGGGAAAGTTTCGCCACAGAATATGTTTTTAGGTGATCCTCGGCTCTCCTGAAGTTCCATCTGTACAGTGCACCAAATTAAGCTGCTGTTGGGAACATGGAGAGAGAGAAAGTGGAGAGGGATGTTGCAGACGCTGAAGCGAAAATCCCCGATGACGCTTCTGCATTGGCGACAGAGTCTAGTCAGTGGGAGGCCAGAGTGACTGAGGACGAGCGCCAGCAGGAGGACGATTCAGCATGTCTGAAATCTCAGGAAACCGTGAACCCATTAATGCCTGAAGACTTTGGAATAGGCAACACTAATTTTTGTGGATCCCAAGAAGCCAAAGAGGAGGCTGACGATGATTTTGACGATGAAAAAGTAGCAGATATTGAGAACTCGCATGTTATTAACCAGGAAGAGGACGAAGCAGCGAAGGAGCAGCAGCTTAACGGAGACTCTGGTTGGAGAAACACGGCTGGGGGGAAGAGATGGAAACTCAGGGGTGGTGGATCAGTTTTAGAGCAAACTGGCCAGAATGTTTATTCCTCCATGCAGAAAGGCGGTGCTATGTCAGGCACTGGTCGACACAAACAGACCCGTAGGCGTAACCACCACCAGAGTCAGCAAAACAGGTCCCGCAAGCGCACAGGTAATCAGATAGTGTTGGCCTTTAAAGAGTTGCTTTCTGAGTCTCTCATTGTTTGGTGCATCTACTGCGTCCAAATGATGATTGAAATAATTGTCACATTAACTCACCAGTGCGGAGTTTGTGTAGAAACTGGTGTTGTTAAAGTGCACGGCTTGGTGCTGCGTCTTCTTGTAAAGGTCACAGATGTCCCTGGAATAAAGGCCGACATGAGTCGAGTGCTGGCTTGGATAAAATGCACAGGAGCAGTTATGGTGGATAAAATAGTTCAGTCCGTAAAGTGGGTAAAGACATCTGCCTTATCGTGTTTTAGACTCTTCTGCACTTTAGTGGCTCTCAGTACTCAGTGGGTAAAGGGTATCCTGGTCCGCATCGGAGGAGAGAGGGGGAAACACTGTTGGACAGCTTTCCAGAAAACGCGGATCTGGAAGGGGGTGGCATCTCTACTCCAGAGAGTGTGGGACCTGTTAAAGAAAAGAAACAGGCGTGTATCACCCTCAACACCCGATTCTCCTGGTAGAAGTGGGAAAGGACAGCCGGGCCAGGAGCTGGAGAGACTGCTGGCACTGGCTGAGGTGCCAGAGGATGAGCTGGACCCGTTTACAGTGCTCGGGGTGGAGGTTCACGCCACTGAGACGGAGCTAAAGAAGGCCTACCGTCAGCTGGCTGTCCAGGTATGTGAGGGAAGAACACAAAATGTCCGTGCTGAGTGTTACGTTAACGACTAATGGACATGGTTCATGTATCCTCTGTCAGGTCCATCCCGACAAGAATAAGCATCCACGAGCTGGAGAGGCCTTTAAAGTACTGAGGGCTGCCTGGGATATCGTCAGTAACCCAGAAACACGTAGAGAATATGAGCTGTGAGTACACGCAGAAAAGAAAAGAAAAATGGAAGAAATACGTTTCAGCCTGAACTTGTTTCATCACAAAGAGGAAAAAAAAGGTTTCTTAGAATTTTCTTTTACAAATGTTTGTTATTCACCAAGCATGTGACGCAGGCCACCCCTCCATACACACGACATGAGCGTTGATGGAAAGAAAACACATCTTGAGCAAGGGCTGAGCCATAACGACCAAAATTCATATCTAGATATTTTTTTTCAAAATGACGATATACGATATAAATCTTGATCATTTAAAATCAAATTAAGTTTTACCAGATAGACAATTGTGAGTTAAATTTGCTGATGCAAAACGCCACACTGGCTAAAATAACATTACAGTGCTTTAAGATTGGTATCACAAACATGGCGTAGCGGTTCTGAAAGTAAATGCACAAAATGACAGCAAAAGATACACAAGATTAATACAAAAACACAAATTAACAGAGAAAAGAAAAAAATGCACAATGGGACAACAAAAATACGTAAAACAACAACAAATGTACACAAAGAAAACTTAGAAAAATTTACAAACAAACAGAGAAATATGCAAAAGAACAACAAAAATACACAAAACCACACAAAAAGAGAAAAAATGCACAATGGGACAGCAGAAATACATAAAAGAACAACTTTTTTTTTCTTTCAGAAAAAGGACAACAAATGACACAGAAGGAGAATAAATACACAATAGGACAACAAAAATCCAAGAACAACATACATACAGAAATGACACAAAATGACTCATGACTCACTGACATCCAAAATTACCAGAAAAATACACAAAAGAACAACAAAAATACATGGCACAACAAAATCCACAAAAGGAGTAAAACATACACAATGACTACATTTATTAATAAACAGCTGTACAATATGTGCTACTTTAGTTTTTTTCTCTTCCGAGGGACAGCACGTGTGAGTGAGTTATTTAATGTGGTTTGTTTAGACTCAGTGACCATCTAACTGTGCTTTTCATGCTGTTCTGAGAAGTCGAGAAAGCAGCGACTCCTAAAATTAGTATTTTGATAGAAAATAATATATGAAAAAAAATACTGTATATATATATCAATATAGGTAATATTGTAATTTTCTATATCGCCAAATTAGAAAACTCTATATCTTGAATCTCGATATATCGCCCAGTACTACTTTGAGCTAAAACTGACCTACCTATTGACTCAAAGCATACATTGAAGTGGGACTTCTTTCATTTAATTCATGACCAACCAATCAGTTTTGTTTCTATACAGGAAGCGTATGGCTGCCACTGAGCTCTCTAAGTCTATGAATGAGTTTCTCACTAAACTGCAAGATGACCTGAAGGAAGCCATGAACACCATGATGTGTACAAAGTGTGAAGGGAAGCACAAGTATGTCATTATCCTCACTGACATCACATCACACCACCTGAGCGTTGTGTTCCAGGCTTTTTCCACTCGCTGACATTTGTGTGCAGACGCTTCGAGATGGATCGTGAACCTGCTGAGGCACGTTTCTGTGCTGAATGCAACCGTTGTCATAGCGCTGAGGAGGGAGACCTGTGGGCAGAGTCCAGCATGCTCGGCCTACGTATCACATACTTTGCCTGTATGGATGGTAAAGTGTTTGATATTACAGGTGAGCATACCCATTTTTTTGTTGCTGTTAGGCCTTTAATTTGGGCCTTTTTTTCTGAGTCACGCTCCTATCTGTGATGTTCTGTTTCAGAGTGGGCCGGCTGCCAAAGAATAGGCATTTCTCCAGACACACACCGGGTACCGTATCACATCTCATTTGGTTCAAAGAACAACAGCAACGCCACACGACACAGGTATGTCCCTGCAGGGGAACAATTGGTTCTACATTGTAAACAGGATTTTATTGACAGCTAGTGATACTGATACCTGCCTAATGTACCAAGAACCGATACCTATTGCTTTGAATGGATGGTGCATGGTGGAGTAGTGGTTAGCACGTCCGCCTCACAGCAAAAAGGTCCTGGGTTAAAGCCTTGCGGTGGACACTTGGGTCCTTTCTATGTTTAGTTTCTTTGTTCTCCCTATGCTTGCGTGGGTGTTCTCCGGGTACTCGAGCTTCCTCCAGCAATCCAAAAACATGGACACCAGATCTAAGTATTGGTATTGTGTCGGTTTGGAGACAAACTGGTATCACTATCCCTATCCAACATGTTCAATTATTACATTGCTTTAGTTATATTCAGATTGTCTGATCAAAACCTATTAACCAAATGGAAAATATAAGAGATAAGTGCTGTTATTTATGTTGGTAATTAAAGACGTTAACATGTGAACTTCTGTTCATATCAGGGTTTTAAAATTCCAGGAATTTTTAAAGGGAATTAACGAGGAATTAAAAAAAAAAAAAAAAGGTTGGCCCTTAACAGGGATGTTAAATATAGTTTGTAAAATGTACACTGCTCGAAAAAAATAAAGGGAACACTTAAATAATACATCCTAGATATCAATTAATGAAATGTTCCAATTGAAAATTTTTATTAATCACATAGTGGAATGTGTTGAGAACAAAAAAACATAAAAATAATCAATGTAAAATTAAATTATCCCATGGGGTTATGGATTTGGAATCCTACTAAAAAAAAGGTGGAAACTCACTATACAGGCTGATTCAACTTCAATGGAAAAGTCAAAATGAGGCTCAGTAGTGTGTGTGTGACCTCCTTGTACCTGTATGACCTCCCTACAATGCCTGGGCATGCTCCTGATGAGACGGCAACGTGTCTCCTGAGGGATCTCCTCCCAGACCTGGATTAAAGCATCAGTCAGCTCTTGGACAGTCTGTGGTGCAACGTAGCGTTCGTGTATGGAAAGAGACATGATGTCCCAGATGTGCTCAATTGGCTTGTTGCACCGGGCAACAAAAATTTACTTCCGCATTTGACGGTGTGAGTGGCCGAGTCCCTGACAGCTGTCGCTGCACTGTGCCCCATATGATGGTGCATAATAGTGTTTTGGATTTTGACAGTACAGTATGTGACGGCTGTTCTACGCCAGCAACACTGAATGTTTATGGAGCTGTCTAGCAACTTAGCTGTAAGCGTGTCACGCTTTCAATACAAATCTAAATATGATGCATATTTTTTTTTGTATTGTATTAGTTGAAACGCTGACTTAACTTTGAATACTACATGCACCGATTACTATAACTAAATACAGACTATAAAATGCAAACTCACCTGGTATAATGGCGAATTTGGTCATCTGAGTTAGCAAAGTGCTCCAGACAACACGCGTCCACAGCTGCAGCCGCTTTATTTGACTCAAAGCCAGCTCAAGTCGTCTCCGCAGGTCCTCGTTTTCAGTTTGCAACTTGTTGGCCACTACCCCAGTTGCCGGCGAAACGCAATAATCGTGGTCAGAGGCCATCACCTCCATCTCTGATTCCAAAGAGCCTTCAGGTGGATCTGCTAATACAGAAATTGTACTGTGAAGAACAGGTACATCTGTTCCATTTGCTCAACAGCATGTGAAATTCATTCACAATCAGTGTCGCTTCCTAACTGGACCTGCTGATTTCACAGAATTATGTGATTAACTTGGTGTTACATTGTGTTGTTTTGAGCAGTGTATTTTAGCATCATCTTGACTTAAACAACCAGACTTCATGCAAGTATACTGTACTTGAGAATATTGCTTCTATCCCTCAATCACATGCATATAGCTCACTTCTAACCCTTTTCTCTAATAAGGGGTCATGCAGAGGAGTAATATTTCACTCAACATTGAGGTTTCTGTTGTTAACATGATTCAATTTGAAACAAACACTGCACTGTTAGTGCTTAAAGAGCAGTTCTTGGTATCAATGCTGCTGTTTTGGGATTGAGTTGAAATGAATTTTTTGTAGTTTTCATTTGTATTACAGTAGGCAAGTTCTAGAAAACAGAATGCTTGTAAATAGAACTTCAGTTATTTAAGTTTTGCAAGTACAATTGTTGAAATCTTGTGTTTTTTTTGTTTTGTTTTTTTAAATTGTAGTATTTTGAAAGCATTAATCTGATTGATTAAGTCTGATTAATCTAATATTACCTGCAGGGCACCGTCAGAACACGCCACCGGCTCAACCAACCCTGCAGATTTACAGAACTTTTTCGAACGCATCTTCAAGGGAGCACCGCCCAGCGACATGTCGGCCAATGGAAGCTTCTTCTCAGGTCAGTCTCAGCACCACCCGTCCAGTGCCGGGGCACCTCCATACTCTCCCCCCACGGGTCAGACGGGTTACTTCATGCCAGGAAGTCAAAGGCCAGAGCCTGGCGAGACGTGGGCCGACGGTGGGAAACCGCCCAGAAGGAGGAAGAAAGTCCGGAAACCCTTCCAGAGGTGAATTCTGAGTTGACTTTAAGAAGCCACACAGGGGACGTTAAACAGCAGCAATGTTAGTCTCTCGCCTGCTACTGGCATGCCAAGATCTGAGCCTGAAGCAGATTGGAAGAGTTAAAGGACAGCTGTCAGGTCGGCCTGAGCGGAGCTGAAAGCAGACTGACTCTACACCAAGTATTGAAGGAGGACAGCTGAGTTGGCAGTGAGTTCACCAACCATTTTACCTTAATTTGTTTTCGTTTTTTGATTGTTAATGAAGACGATGATCGCAGCCTTTGCATTGAAGTTCTATTCTAGATATTGCAATAAAAAAAAAAGAGTTTTCATTTACTGCCAAAATCATTCACCACATGATTTACTCGCCTGCATTTTTGCATACAGCTTTCACTTATGTCGTTAACATTCTCTGTCATGTTTGGTGTGAGGATCGGAGCCAGTAGAACCAGTGTCACAGATGACTAACAGACATATGAAGGTAACTTGGGCAGCTGTTGTGTGACTCAGGCCTGAAGGGGGATTCAGAATTAGGATCTGTGTTACCTGAATATTGGGCTCCATGTTTTAAGAAGTAATCTCATTTAACCAACTTTAGAGTACATGTGAACAAAAACTCTAAAGTTATCCACAAACAGCAAGAGAACAATACAAGGGTTGTATTATGGTTGCAGCAGGACAGTGAGCAGATTCCACTAATGTTTAATGGTTAAACTGCACTGAGTCGTGCTAGGATGTCCCCAACACTTGAATATAAAGTGTAATCCAGTTAATCACTGTCATTTTACTCTGATTGGCTTTGTTAAATGTATGCTGCAGTTTTGTGTTTTGTCACTCGCGTCACATCAAAACAAGTGGACTAATACAATGAAAATTAAAATTTGTCACCGTGGCCACCAACTTTCCAAAATTGGTTTTAAAGCGGCAGAGTCGCCAAATTGTGCCGTACGGTTTAGGGGAGAACATAGTTTGTTTGCAGAATGAAGTTATTTATCCTGCTGTTGTGTTCGAGTTTGGTTGTTTCAAACACGAAAACAAACACACAATAAAATAACACTTCAATGGTTTATTTTTTCAGCAGCATTCTGAGTTGAACTTAATTATTTTGCACTTTTTTGGGGGTTGATGCCATTTGGCTCGAGTCGAGCCAAGGCTGTGATCACGCTAAAAAGAACATTTTTACTTTTTAATTAAGAAAACGGCCTGTGTTTCCTGATTAGACTTATCTAAGCTCCTTCTCAGTGCTATATGAAGGGATAAAACAATGTGTGCATTGTCAGCTTCATCAAATTGACTTCTAAATTAGCGCAAATAAAAATGAAGCTGCTTTTGTTTACATCTGATGGAAAGATAGTAAGAGTGCATTGATATGGCCATTTTGTGTGACGAGGCTCTTCATACTATTGAGTGCAACACTCATAGGTCTTGTTTTTCGTTCTGGTAACATGCACACCCACCTCTGTAATCACATCAGAAGGATGATTGGAGAGTCACCGATGATTTAGTCATTTCAGATTACTTCAGCCGCAGCTGTGTAGGAGGTGTAGCTCCATAACCTCGCAGCTCACTTGCAAATGAGAATTTGGTTTTTGTTGTTGAGTATTAAAGTGAAATCATAAACACATTATTCAAAGATGATATTTAACTGCTCAAGTCTTTGGGAGCTAGTTTTGGGGGATTGTAATATTTAATATCGCAGACTGTGAAATGTTTTTAACTAGTTCTGGTTTGACCAGAACAGACACAGCTTAGCCAGGGAATTCATGAAAACATGGGTTTTATTAAATTTATTTCTTCATTTTCTGTTTAATTTCTCCCCAGATATTTTATATTTAATTGCTTTTATCAATTTTTTTTATTTTGATCACATCTCTCCAACATTGATCGCCTTCAGCCCTTTGTGAGGAGCTGTCTGATGGAACGGGGAACTTTAAATGTGTTTTTTCATCCAGGTGTGAGAATGTGCAGGGCTGTGTATTAACGGTAGCGGTTCGGAGTCAAAGACTGAAACTGCAGATTTTGTTCCTGGTAAAGGTTTTAATGGAATATACAGAATATTTTCCAAAATATGACAATCAGGGGTTT
Organism: Gouania willdenowi; assembly: GCF_900634775.1. Lineage (NCBI taxonomy): Eukaryota > Metazoa > Chordata > Actinopteri > Blenniiformes > Gobiesocidae > Gouania > Gouania willdenowi. Next base: position 23,792,037 of record NC_041048.1, on the reverse strand, counting down.
TGTGGGGAATTATGAGGCGAGTTCCCTGGCTGGCAACCACTTTTAAAAAATATCACAGTTGCATTTCTTTTTTCTGTTATATCGGGTTTGCAAAAAAATAAAGCTGATTTCTTCGTATATGCACAACGTCTCCTTTCTTTCTTTTTTTAAAACTGCCCCGTATACACGATTTGTGTTAATTTCAGAATGGCTTTACTGTAGCTCTGTGGAAAACCTGTGAACACGAATGCAGAGAACCAAGTTTTTAACCTGGATTAATATTTCATTCTACTCTAAAGTCACACTGAAAAAGAGCCAGTATCACTATTTCACCTCATATGGCTATTCCACTCACTGACCTGTTAGCATAGACTATTAAAAGGTCCCGTAAGGTGCTTCTTATCCACGAGGACCTTACATGGAGATTTGAGAGAGGTGCAGTGCTGAGTCTTATACATTGAAGCCTTTACCAAATCATTACATGGTGGAAAGTGTGGAAATTTGACTTCCATGTTAGGTCAGATGTATAGTAGTTGTCTTTGCATTCAGCATGCAGTCAGAAGTAGCTTAGTGATGATTTGTGCCATTAAGCAGTAAAATATTTTTAGCTGTGCAAATATGGGTGAAAAAAATGGAAAAAGTGTCAGAATTAAACAGCCGGCAACATAAACATCTACTTTTGTATCTTAATACATACGCTTAACTTTTCTGATTGAGGGTGTTTGGTTTGGATCACGGAATGGACACATTTGACTAATCTCATCCTGGCATTTTTAGATGTGTTTAATACCAATGGCCCTGTTAAAAAGAGGCTCTTTCAAGCTACAATAGAGAGAACCCATTAAAGCAGATTAAACTGATAGTAAAGTGTGCATACAGATACATTCAGAGAAAGAACAAGTTACAAACTAGATATAAGGCCTAAAAGCAATAAACCTGCATTCTGAGAATGACCCATTTTATATAATTGGCAAATACAAACTTAATTTAGACACAAAAAGCCACAAAAGCCTAATCTATAAGTGGAACAAAGCAATAAGGTTTTAAAACAACATATTTACCATTGTTTTTGAGGACGTAGCACATCCTTATCTGATCTGCATAATGTCTTGAAAATATTTTTTGGCCCAAACCTGAAGTTCTAAATATGATATATACTGTACATTTGCATACACACATGGTTAAAATATGCCGTACGGCTCCCACCAATCTTTCATAATAACAAAAAAAAGGAAAAACCAGTAGAAGTGTTTACAGTTTGTCTCTAAGAGTCCTGATGATTCTACAGAGCTGGGAAGAGTCTCGATAAGCCAGCAGTCCTCCTTCGTTTGCCCAGCGGTCTGCACCTTTGCACCCAGTACATGGCTGGTGATACACCAGTTCTGTCGGGGAATTCTGTGTTTCACAGGTTGACTGCAGGGTCTTAGTCAGGTCAACCACACCCCCTCCCAGTGCTCGGAGCAGGGCGTGAGGAGCGCAGGAGTCCCACTTAAAGGTGCTTCCCTCAGAGAGGACATAAACATCAGCCAGGCCCAGAATGACACACAGGATCTTGTATCCGGCTCCAGAGGCATACACCAGCTTTTCAGGGCCACAGAGTGAGGACAGGGCGTCCTTCACCACCTTCTTCTCGCTGGAGCTCAGCACCACAGACGGCCCTTGCTCTCCTTCTGCTTCTTTTCTTGGCGGCGACACTGAACACATGTTGGTGCTACCACAAGACACGCCCCAAAAGTGCTTTCCTCGCCACCTGAAAACAGAAAGATCCCCTTGAGTCAGAATATATAAGTAGGACATACTGAACCTCATCTAACAGCCTGATGTTTTATCACACATGTAGGTACCATATAATACAGCTCTGTGTTTTACATAAATCTCAGCATGCATTATCTAAAACAAATCAATGAAACCTGAACACAAACATTCCCAGGATTTAGATTGATGACAATTAAGTCAAATATCTGACCATGGAAAAAACCTGGAATACTGAAAGACATTCTCTATAAACAGAATGAGAACTTGCACATTTAGAACACAGTTCTGTTTGGATCCAACGCTAATGACTTAATTTTACTGCAGGTGACAAAAAGTCACACTTTGACAATGCTTATTTGTATTTTTCAATTGAAAATTGCCAAATACATTGTAATTGTAGGAGTTCTTATTTTTATTCCACAATTTGCTTTGTCGTGGAACTCCACTTAGGCTATTAATGCAGCATTAATAACATGTATGTCATTGGGGGGAATGTCACCTAAATGGCACCTTTTGACTACTGTTGGACGAACTGCAGCAGGTGAATCGTTTAGCGTTGATCGCATGTACCCACAGCCTTTGTTTGACGGCTTAACTCACCCTCCACCTGCTGGATCTTTGTGGTTGAACGGTTGGTTGATGACACCCATGACGGGCTCGCCTGTGCTCCGGAGGAAAACCCCGATCAGAACCAGCACACAGTGCAGACCAGAGGGCGACAGGCGACCCTCCACCAGCACCTCCTCGTATCCCTCGATGTATTGACTGGTGGCATCTTAAAAAAAAATAGAAAGAACTATTCGTTAGGATTATTACAGATGTGACATGGACCAATGGCTTTGCAGATCAGCATTGTGTTTGCCTGCAGTTTGGATGAACTACAGGACCCACCTATGGGGTCGATCCAGATGCCGAGCTCTGAGGGGCTGAGTGGGACCGCCAGCCCGTCAATGTTAACCTCAAAGTTCTCTGGGTCTTGGTGGATGGCTCGTGCCAAGAGTGCCGCTGCCATGTGGTTACTGTCCAACACTGTGGCCAGCAGGGCAGCCGTCTCTGACTCTGTGCGGCACACCGTGACCGTCACACACTCACCTGGAGACAAACATGATCAATGCGTGATCAATGAAATGCATAACTCTGAAGGATCAGAGAGGTTGAACATTTGTAAAGCGCTCATGAAACGTAAAGAAATAATTATCAATATAAAAATTGTTCTTTACTGCACAGTGGATACAACCAACTTCATAACTCCAACCGTCTCCTTAGATCCCAGATGCAGCTAAATGTAAATTTCAGGATGAGAAAACTGCAGGATTGCAGCCCTCCAGGACCTGAGTTTGAATGGCTGAACTATTGGTGGCTGAGTGATACACAGATTACTTTGAAGATTAGCAATGGGTCACCAATTAAAATCAGTCCCCAGTTCAAATGAAAATCTGCAATCTCGAGGTAAACAATTTTAAGCACAGCTCACAAATACCATGTCGACATCATAAATATTGAATTAATTTAAACAAGCATTCTAAGACCTCTACGATGATGGCATTCATTCCCACCAACAATGTTTGAAGACCCTGAAGGTTTACGACTTCACTCCCTGAGCGATTATGTGTTGTTGTGATGCATTCCTAAAGCAGCAGGACGTGTGTTGTGTATGTGTGCGGTCAGATTACCAAGCCCATTTTCAAACTTGTTGGATTCCTCTCCATGAATGAAATCAGCCATTTCAGGAAACTGCAATCAGGAGACAGATTTAAAACCTAAACTTCCACTAGTCTGCATCTGAACTCTGACGTTCCCACCAACCTGTGCTCCGACATCGTGTCGGATCATCTCCTGAATCACTACGTCGGCGAGCGTCTTAAAGTCCTGGACAAACTTTTTGTTCTTGTCATCGCCGGTTTTCTCCTGGACGAGGAGCTCAAAGAGAGGAGCTTCCTGTCTGCACACACGGGCCACGTTCGCAGCTTTTTCTGCCACGCGCAGCAGCAGCCTTAGCAGCTCAGCCATGTCTGCACAGAGGAACAGAAAGAATGGCTCACAAATGCACTGGTGCTAATTATAGCCTGAGAAATGAAAACAGGGCATCTCTGAAAAGAGAACAGGAGGAGGGTGCACGTCTTGGAGTGGCAGTGATTCTCTAACAAAGTCATATAAGGTAGAGCTCCCTGGACAATTTCCTTGTACTTTTCAAAATGAGGATATTGCCATTTTATTTTAAAAAGGATTTACTCATGCAGCATAGTGCCATCTATTAGAAATAGGTGGTAATTATTCAGTACTTCCTACCAACTCTGTTTACAGTGTTTTCTTGTAAGGAAATTATTGGTACTTCTCCTTTCTTTTTTAAGCACTTTTCGTGTAAAATATATGCAGTGGCTATCCGTACGGTTGCCGTATCAATATACCGACATTCTATCTGTATGCAGCGCCCCTATTTGGCCAGTTTAGGTCACGTGACACGTCTTTCATTGGTCACTTTAGGTCATGTGACTAAGACTAAACCTAACCCTAAAAATTGTTGCGATATAGGGTTATAACCTAAGACGCTACGTTTGTGTACTTTGGTAACCGTACCTAGAACAACGGCGGTTGTCCGTACGGCAACCGTACAAATAGACACTTTCTAAAATATATTAAGTTTGTGGAAAAAAAAACCCACGGTTTATGTATGTTGTGTTCCCAAGACAAAGTTTAAGTTATAATTTCTGTTGCTTTTAACCTTTTTAAAAGCCTCCTGTGGATGGGTGTTGTAAATTAGCATAATGTGCTAACACACTTAAAACAATACATCTGGGTTACCAATGTAATTGTGATGTCCATGTCAAATAAATGGAATCAATCAAAAAAAAATGAAATCAAATCTTTTTGAAAACTTGATAATTTTCCTTGATTTGAAATGAAGCTTGGTTTTTTTAGTGAATAATGGTGGGAGCAGAAACCAGAACAAGGTAACTCATTGTGTTTGATATGATTAAAGTGCCACATTTAGATCAAAATGAACAATTTTCAAAAATATATCAGTGAAAAATTGAGAACAATTTAAAGAGTTTTAAAATCAAGAGTAAAAGCAAAATAAGGAGTCATTTAATGTGGATTTTAAAAAGTCCCCATTTGGCGCCGACTTCTTTTCTATGCAGTATATCCCCATGTTTGCTGTGAACTCTGGGCTCCACTATCTAACCTGTGTCCCTAGATGTGACCTTTTGGGTTTGTATATGACTAACAGGCTGAACAGAAGAAGTCCAAGAACAGAGCCCTGAGGAACCCCACAGGATATATTTGAATCTGTCCAACTCAAAGCTACCAATGCTAACAAAACAACTGCTACTCCAAGTTGGAATTAAACTGTTTCAAGTATTTTGCATTTAGTCAAGCCTAATTTCACAATCTGCATAACAGAATGTTAGGACCAACAGCAGCAAATGGTATGAGAATATAAACTAAATAGGAAACCAAATACAAGTGGTAAACTGAATGACAGTGTGTGATTTGCTTTTTTGACCATCTTTATCTCAACATTAATTAAAATCACAAATCATAACATATAGACAGACATAAAAATCAGTAAAAAAAAAAAAAAAAAATCAACTAATTTATGACATGTTTTCTCATTTTTATTCAATACATACTCATACTTAAGTTAATTTTCATTTATTTCTGAAAATATTTTAGCTTTAATTGGTGTTCAATCGTCACTTCCTTTATAACATATACACATTATTTTAAAATGAAAAATATTTGTTGTTAACTCATGGGCAATATGCATGTATGTTTGTATTCACTTGTGAGCAGTGTGTGTCTGTGTGTCTGGGTTATTAGGTCGTTGTCCTGTGAGTGTTTTGGGGCCAAAACAAAATCTTTCTTGGGGCCACCAAAATCCTAGGGCCGGCCCTGCCTACGAAGCAGGCTCTAACAGATCAAACCAGACTGAAAACGTTGATGTCACTAATAAATAAACACATGGAGGCTGTTTTAAGGCTCACTGTGAATAAATAGAAATGTGACGGCATTGTTTTAAGCTCTCAGGTCTTACAGTGAGTATTCTGGACTACACAGGATGTATTCTACAGACTTGTATTAAACGATGTCAGAACAACATTACAGCTTCTCTTTACAGCAAGAGGGAAAATGGTCGCTGGTTATTATAGCACACATGAACATTACTGTCTGCTTTTGTTAATGTTTTCTTTGGTATTGCTTCCGATCTGTTGCATGTCCGTGAAAAGATTCGATGGCGTGTTGCTCACCACTGGGATTAGATCATTTAGCGCAGGAATGTAAACGTCACAGCTGTGAAAGGAATCCAAAGCTTACCAAACCCACATGCACAGGGCCCTGGTTCTTCTGCTCGACTCTTTCGGACGCGGTGTGATTTCTCTCAGCTGAAAGTGTTAGCGACAAGAAGCAGTGTCGGTAGGAGTAAAGAACAGATTGTCTGTAGCACTGCTGCTCTGACTGCGGTGGTAGGAAGAGGAGGAGTTCCTCACATTCCGAGTCGGACTTGAACGCAGCAGAGGAGGAGCTCGGTCAGTGCGTCCATAGACGTTATTTACGTAGACGCCGCATCGACTGTGGAGGGACGCGTCAACAGCGCCGCCATCTTGGACCGGTAGTGGTGGAGGCTGCGGTGCATGGACATTACGACAGTAAAAGGTTTTTCTCAATCTCTAAGTAGAATTATTCGTTGAATTTTGAACCGATTTCCAAACTGTTGAATCGTTTAAAAACGTGACACATGTGGCTATGATACAAGGTGATTGGGTATATTTAAAATGCTGGTTTTACCACTCAACACCCTCCACACCCACATCCTTGAATATTTCAGTTTTTTGGTTGCAATATTTAATGATGATGATATAATAGTAATAGTGATAATAATAATAACAAAAACAAAACAATGTTATTAGAAGCCAGTAACTTTAATACAATAATAAAAACAATAATGTTAATAATAAACAATATGTATTAATAATAATAAATGACCCTTAACAATAATATGAAGTATTAATAATAATTAAAAATACAATAATATGAGAATATAATGCTAATTATAAGAATAGCAATGACAATAATACAGTAGTATTACAATTACGCAATAATAATAATCATCGTCAAATGCAATGTATAGCCTTAAACAACGTTGTCAATAAAAACCTGAGCACATCTGAACATTTTCTAGGTTCCTTTTGTTCTATTTATGTCTGTCTATCTATATATCTATCTAGTCTGAGGTTTGTTACAAACAAACCCTGTGAAAATTGCATGAGAATTGAGCGATTTATGACAACTTTCATTGTGTAAGCACGTCATTCCTCTGTAGATATAATGCACTGTAGGAACGATTGCCACCGGTCCAAGATGGCCGCCCTGAGGACGCACCGCTCTAGTGGGCGGCAGCAGTCGATGCGGCGTCTACGTATTATAATGTCTATGGTTCAACAAACCAACCAGGATGTTTGATGTTGAAAATATGTGGGAAAGATATAAAACGCTTTCCTATGAAATAGTTTCACCTTATATGGAAGATTGCATATTCATAAATGCAAGTACGATGAAAGGAAACCAAACATCCTCCAATTTAAATACGAAATGAAGATGTACTTTGAAATGCTGCGGACTATAAACGTTTACAAAGCTGCAAAACCCTCCATGTCATTTGAATGTATACGTACTCTATGTTCAAATGTTTGTTTTTTCCCCCTCTGTCATATTTGTCTATGTTGTTAAACTGAAATAAAGTTTTGGAAAAAAAACAACACCAACCAGAAAGTGAACGTGCTGTGTTCAAGAGCGTCTCTGAAGGTTGTGTTTGTCAGCTGGTATGACGTCACTACACTACAATGGACACTCATGCGGCTCTCAAAGTATAATAACAATAATAAACAGACAACATGAAAACATAACGAAACAAAAATACACAAAATGACTCCAGAAACACACAAAACAAAGGAAAAATACAAAATGATCATACCACACACAACACCCCTTTTTCTTTCCTACATTAATGCTTACGTCACTGCTAAATGCTGATGTAATTGTTGATAACGTGGCCCTCGGATCAGACAATCACTTTTATTGTGGCCCCCACTGTGATAAAAGTTGCTCATGTTTGATCTAGAGCCTAGCTTCCCAAAGTGAAACAGGTTCTCCAGGGGTACGTGAATAAAAATAAAGAACAGCGTGACAACATTAGAAACTAGTGTTACACCCGCTTAAGGATTAGCAATACAAAAGAAACAGTCAAATAGGTAGGGAAATATTATTAAATTTATTATTATTAAAACCAGTTCATAAAGATCAATAAGCCTCACCATACCAGACTCCCAGTTCAACTCTCAATTATGACAACAGGATTGGGGGGATATGGTTTCACAACAATTACACACTGCGATTCAAATATTCCTCTCAAATCAATCTCAATCAATCTTTTATTTGTATAGCGCCAAATCATAACCAATGGTATCTCAAGACACTTTACAGTAGAGCAGTCTTAAGGACGGACTCTTCATTTTATGGATACACACATGCATATATACGTATATACACATACATATGTATCCCACACCCAACATGAATTCATCATGGCGGCAAGGAAAACCTTCTGTTAAGCAGCAGGAACCTTGCGTGGATCCCATTCCTATGATGAACAGCCATCCACGTTATGCTGTGTTGGGTGTGTGCAGAGAAAAGGGTGGAGACAGAGCCGCTGAGTCTCTGTAACTCCACACTGAGGATCCCACGGACCTGCAAGACAAAAGCCAGAAGGAGTACAGGAGCAAACACACAAGGGAAGAAGCAGACAAAGAGGGAGTGTTCGAGAGAGGAATGGGACCCTCTCCGGTCCCTCTCTAACCTAAATGACCTCTCTCTTAACGCCCTCTCCAACCTCTCTCCAACCGAGCATGCCAGACCCCCCCCCGGCAGTCTATGCCTATTGCATCTTAATTATGAGCTATGAGCTGGTTCCTAACTAAAAGCTTTACCAAAGAGGAATGTTTTGAGCCTAACCTTAAAGGTAGAGAGGGTGTCTGCCCCCCGAACCGTGGTTGGTAGATGGTTCCAGAGAAGTGGGGCCTGATAACTGAAAGCTCTTCCTCCTATACTACTTTTAGAGACAAATGGAACAACGAGTAGTCCAGCATTTTGAGAGCGTAGTGTTCTGGGGGGATTGTATGGCACTACAAGCTCCTTGAGATAGACTGGTGCCTGTCCATTTAGGGCTTTATAAGTGAGAAGAAGAATCTTGAATTCTATTCTATATTTTATGGGAAGCCAATGCAGAGAGGCTAATACAGGAGTAATGTGATTTCTTCTCCTAGTTTTAGTCAGTACACGTGCTGCAGCATTTTAAACCAGCTGAAGTGTCTTAAGCGACTTGCTTGGGCAGCCTACTAAAAGAGAATTACAATAATCCAGTCTAGAGGTAACAAAAGCATGGACTAGATTTTTGGCGTCGCTCTGAGACAGGATAGAGCTGATTTTAGCAATGTTACGGAGATGAAAGAAGGCAGTTCTTGAAGTTTGTTTTATGTGAGAGTTGAAGGATAAATCCTGATCAAAGAGTTTACACACGTGAATATGCACGGCACACTAAGACTTACCGGGTATTGGCGACAAGGGGGGAGCACAAGTTCAAATAAAACGCAAAACAAAAAAAACAAAAAAAAAAAAAAAAAATGAAGAAAGAAGAAGAAAATAGGAACTAGCCCACCCCACGGGCAAAACCCAGCTATTTGCCCTTGACCGGCTCACGTGTCAGGGCAGACTAGAACAAAGGAAACAAAACCTAACTAATAAACAAAACAAACAAATTATTCTCAGCAAGAGCAGAGTATGGACCCCGATGCTCTGCAAAGAAAACATTAATAACCATAAAAACACTTTAATACAAAAAACATATCAATAAAAGATGAACTACAAACAAACTTTAAAATACCTGGTCCGTCGGTAGTCTACCAACAACCAGCTGTATTCAACTCAAGCAGGGAAGCACATCTGAAATAATCAAGATGGTAAATGTCATGTGCTAGACACTAACACAACGTACCATATACACACCAAACAGAATTTCCTACCAGCTTTTCCTGCACCTTCTGCATGCTCATGTGGAATAAGGTGTGCATCTGCCCTATTCCACTGTCCTCATACCAATGGCTGAACAACCTGTGTTCCTCCTGCAGGTCACCTAACACCTGTCACACTAGAATTTAAAAAAGTTGGGGGAAAAGAAAAAGAAAAAGGAAACTAGAATATAAATCGAGCAGCAGTCAGGAGCCTCCATGCATTGCCACAAATGACACATTGGCCTCTGTAAGAGTTCTTTCTAGTGGTGAGCAAAATTATTGCATGGCTAGTTGCCTTGCACTCGCATTGACATTAACGTTAATCCCATTGATGGATTTACACCTTGATTTACAGATTATTATTATTTTTTTTAATTATATATCCTTCCTCAACAGGATTGGGAACATTCTGAGACAAATTTCACTGTAGGGCTACATTGTATTACACAATATATAATTATTATTTTCAGTGTGCAGGAGTCGAGGGTACATGGCTTCAGGTAAAATGGGGTACACCATACAGGACTGTGAAAAGTTTGGCATTTACTGATCTAGATGCACATTTTCCCAGCATTTATTTGTTTCTCACCATGACAACTGGACTCAGGAATTGCTGTTTTTAAAAACATAGCATTTGCATTCAGACACAGGAGACACATTTATATTTGACCTTTTATCAAACCAGCAGAAGACATTTGTAAACTTAACTTACAACTGCATGGTAAAGTGCCAAAGTAGCATCCTCCTCCTTGCTTTAACAATACAAAAAAACAAAAAAAATTAAATTATATATTATATAAAATGTATTATTTATAATAAACTCAACCAGCAGAGCAACCATAGTGCTTTTAACATATCTGTATTCTCTCTACAGTATTTTGTGTAACTTGGTGATTGGAAATGGATTATCAACCATGACAGAATGAGGAGGCATGTATTGTTTGAATTTTAAATTCTTCCAACCCGAATATACTGCTTATAAAATGGGGTGATCATATTTTGATTTCCATAAATTAAGGCATTTGGCCCAATCTTGGCAATACCGTTTTCCTGAAGTTTTTTGTTTTTTTTTTTACATCTCTGAATTCCAGATAAACAAACTGTAAAAGCCAAATCAACACTTTGCCCATCAGGCTCCATCTAGTAGCCATCAAGATTCTTGGCCAGATGGATAAATAAATTCAAATTTCATTGTTCTGTCTCATAAAGTATGTCACAAATATCCAAAGCTCCTTTTTGTATGTTCAAACTAACTTTCTGTACAAAGTTATTAGATACACTCAGAGGACAAAACTTCTATGGCGCAAATGTTTTTGATCAAAGCACTGACCGCCGATATCCATTAAACATCCATTACGCGGTGCATATCAGATCTGCATCCTTTTTGTGGTTGATCAATACAGTTTAGTGGCCACAGTCAAAGGGGCGAGGCAGACAGTACGCTGCTACATGAGCTTTCAGTCATACTCACTATCAACGCAAGACAATGACGCTTGCACAGATGGAGGTAAGACAGACTTATTTCTATTAGAAAATTATTCCTTTATTGAGGTTTCTCAAGATATAATATTTGACATTTCAAATGTGTTTTAAGGATAAACATCTTTCACAAGTTATGATAATTAATGCTGCCATAGGAGATGTCAGTACACACAATTGATTTACTCATTTAAACCATTTAAACTGCTTGTGCCAGGCTGCAATGGATCCTATGTCAAAACTGGAGAATGGGATGGTGACTATCATTCAAGTGTTTCACAAATACTCAGGACACAAGTGTAAGCTGAAGAAAGCAGAGCTTAAAGAGCTGATCAACAATGAAATGAGTCACTTCATAATGGTGAGTTGTGCAGCACATTGTATATTTTACTTTCATATGTTCTGAACAAGCATGCGTTGCACTGGAGAGACCACTAGAATAGTTTCTGCTTTCACGCCAGGATTGCCCTGGACTTGGGCTGATTGGGCGGAAAAAAGTTCATAATTCCATCACTTTGATTGGCTCAGTTTGATTTCACAGCACATGATTTGATCTGCTCCCATAGTAACAGGAAAAACCCTGTCAGTTACAGAGCTGCTGGTTTTTGATGCTCAGATCATATAGCGGGGATTCCATTTTCAGCAGAATGAAGAGGAAAAGGGTGAAGATAGAGCAAGTCAGTGACTGCCTCACTCACTCCACCCCAGCGCATCACAGCCTAATGTGCCTGTAGGCAACTCTCAGGGAAAACTAAGGGTGCTTTCACACTGGTATAGTCCTGGACAGCTGATCATTTTATCACTTTGATTTATCATCATTTCAACAATAGAGCAGCAGCAAATTTCCGTACTTTAGGTGGTTTTGATGTTTTGTTTCGTGCCGTAGTCGGCTCTCCTGCCCACCCACAATCCCGTGCGCACTACGTAATCTTCTGCAACCAATCGCTCTAGAATTCCCCCACCTGATCCGCTCTGGAGTTCGTTTGCGTGTTCATACCACCCAGGGTTGGGGTCAATTACATTTTTCAGTTACAATTATGTTTTCAATTACCCATATTCAATTACAATAATATGACGATTACAGTGACCAGCATTTTTTCCAATTTCAATTGAATTACAATTTTTTTTTATCCTCAGAAAGTCAATTACAATTACATTCTCAATTACTAAAGTTCAATTACAAATAATCACAATTACTGAGCCTGAAATAAATAACCTAATAAAAGTTACCCTTCCTCTTTCTGTTAGCATCTTATGATAACAGGTCTTGAATCACATATAAAATACACTAAAAACAAATATCTATGATCTAATTTCTTACATATATATATTGGTTACCTTGTTAGGCTTCCTAATTAATGAAAATATAGATTTTAATATTTTTGGTGTGGGAGTCTGAGCCTTTTTTGTGTCGGTATACCATCCATCCATCCATTTTCTGACCCGTTTTGTCCTATTTCAGGGTCACGGGGGTCTACCGGTGCCTATTTGCGGCTCACACTGGGCGCAAGGTGGGGATACACCCAGAACAGGGTGCCAGTCTATTGCAGGGCAAACATCCACTCACACTCACATTCACTCCTGAAGGGAATTTAGAAACTCCAATCAACCTGACAGTCATGTTTTTGGATTGTGGGAAGAAGCCGGAGTACCCGGAGAGAACATGCAAACTCCACACAGAAAGGACCCAAGTGTCCACTCCAGGGTTTGAACCCACGACCTTCTTGTTGTGAGGCAGGCGTGCTAACGACTAAGACACCGTGTGCCCTGTTAATATACCCCATACCTCTAGATTTAGAGCCTGATATGGAACATATTTTAATAACCGTTAACCACATATGTATAGAACATTAACATGTTTCCCCAATTTTGCGAGAAAATATAATTGACAATTTGTATATAATTTTTATGCCAATTACAATTATTAAGTCTGAACTCTATTACAATTTCATTATAATTACGACAGCAACAGATTTTTAAAATTACAATTATAATTACGCCATAATTGTAATTAATTATCAATTACACATTTACACTGATAATTGACCCCAACCCTGATACCACCCAAACAAGGTGGACTATCTGAGCTAACAAATCCTACAGCATTTTAACTGCTTTAGCTGCCGTAAAAATATTAAAAAGTGGTTATTAAACATGTGCCTAACCCTAGTCACTGCTTTTCGTCTGCACATGAGCCACTTCTGGTGTTTTATGGTGTTTCTTTACTTTACTTGCACTGCAGCCATCAGTCAGCTCTCTGTCAGAGATGAGATTCGACTGCAACCTTACCGAGTCCATCCAATACAATTGTTCTACAATTTACTTTCCTGATCTACTCTAGACTTTATTCGCGTGCTCACACCAGCCAAAACAAAGCAGATTTTCCAGGGAAACAAATCCTAGAATTTCGGATTCACTGCTGTGACCGTGTCCTACATTAATCATTTTGCTTCATATAGTCATTAGTGGTCTCAGGATAATTGTGTGTTTTTTTTCTTCGAACAGAAAATTCAAGAAAACGAAACTCTGGATGAACTTTTTGCCGACCTCGACCAGAACGGTGACTTGGAAATTGACTTCACAGAATTCATCGCCCTCATTGCTATGGTCACCTCAGCATGCCATGAGCTCTTCATCCCAAGCCACCGTAGCTTTTAGTTAGGAAGCATGATGGTGATGCAAGTTTTTGAGGGTGCATATTTTTTGAGGGAGTGGTGGTGAATAAACACAAGAGTAAGCGGTTTAAAAAATGTATGTAATCAATAAATGACGTACAATATTGACACATGTAAATGCTGATGTATCAATAAAAACAATATCTGCATTTGGCTTTAAACCTACACTAATCAATCTAAGACCTTAGCTTAGTCCTAACAGTGTCATCTATTGAAGAGAAAACAGAGTGGAGATTATTAACGTATCAGATAGGAAAATTATTCATGATTTTGACACCTTTGAGACACTATCTTTAGGTTTCACCTCTAGCTATATTAAAGCTGCATAGGTAACTTGATTCTTTTCAATCTTGAAGCATCATATGTTCTATCGGCAGGGACAGTACATGTGATGTTGCACCTTCACGGTATTTATAATGTCTACTTTGTAGTCTGGTTTCCAGCCTTGTTGGGACATTCTTCACCTTCTGAGGTGGCTTTCCATGAACTTCAGCACCTTCTTCCATGCATCCTCCTGTGCAGCAGCATGAGGAGCTGGATGACCTCCCCATACCGTCATTACTGCAGGAAAAAACACAAAAGTGAAGCCTAAAAAACCACAATATACAGCATTTTGTGTTCACATATACCTCATTTTAGTAAAAATTTGTTGAAAAAACAACTACTTCAATAAATGAACAGCTCAACTTAAAAAATACAAGCACTTAGTTGTTAAAAAAACATATAATGACATACAAAAAGTAATTGTATTTTGTGTCTCTGTGTCAAACTCACTAATCTCTCAGCACCAGTCTGTTCACATTCACTCACATTTCTCTGGTTTGATGCTCCAAAAGGAAACTCTAGCATTTGGTGAGTAAGGTGGCTCAATCAAGTGACCAGCACCGGGATATGACAGCCGTGTAAACAGCTGCGATTTACCCGCTGATCTCAAAGTTTCCTCAATCTAATGAACAAAACAATAACAAGCCAGAAAAAAAATAAAAATACACGGCTATGTTTACGCAATAAATCAATGTCAATGTTTAAGTAATGTACGGTAAATGTTTCTTCTTGATTGACAAAATGAATACCAACAATAGTCCTTTTAGAAACAATGTACAGAAAAACAGGTAATTAGATTATACAGTATACCACGTCAGCGTTCTCTTTACTCGAAGAACTCAAGTCATCTTCCCCCACTATGTACATTACTGGACAGTTGATGTTCTCCACCTGCAAAAACACACACTTAGCAGTTTTAAAAGCTTGGCCATGAATAATGAACATCGATGTGTGAGCGTTGGTGTTTGAAACGGCCGTAAACTTATCACGCCACCTTCGCTTTGCGTTCAGGGGCAATGTTTGAGGGCAAGGAGACGTCTTTGAATATTACATTGCCCTGTTTATCATACGTCCAATATTCCTGAGACCTTAAAAAAACACACACACACACACACACACACACACACACACGCACACACACACACACACACACACACACACACACACACACACACACACACACACACACACACACACACACACACACACACACACACACAAGCATGTGTTAATTAGTTGACACAAACTGAATGTTTTCCTTCCATAACTGATTGTACTCTTACTTTTCAAATGTAAGAAAATGATCTTCCATATCTGGTAGTGCTACTGTACTTCCAACTGGCCCATTGACTAAAATTAAACACGACGGCTGAGGAGAAGCATAAAATGAATGTGACAAAAATCATCAAACTATACAAAAGTTCATACAAAACTGTTCAACTATCTAATATTCTAGGTCTTGATCATTGCCTTATTATTTTATTTATTAATTTCTTTGTTTGTTCCTTTCAACATTGTGCATACAGTACAACACAATCATCATATACACTCAATTGACCCTTGTGGCTGGAAAGAACCAGTACTGGGCGGGACAAACACACAACGCACTTCCCTACCACTACTACATTACTCATAAGCCACCGCACATTACCCATAACCTTTCAAGTTATCTTGCTAACAGGCAAACAGACAGACAGTCAGACAGACAGATTAACGCAGGATAAAACATAACCTTCTGCTCTGCGCTTGGTGAAGGTAAATATAATTCTTAATAAAATAATGAGGCAGCATCGACCTAGAGAAAGGTGAGCGTTGTCATACATTTAGACCCAACTGAGTTGCAATGCGAAGAGAAAGAAAGACTCCAAAGGAGAGACCAAAGATGCCAATTCTGTCTGCATCCACCTCACAGTGATCTTGAAGTAATTTGAAAGCAGCCTGTCCGAACAGAAGAGAAGAGGCATTTTAAAAGGACACGTGTTTTCGGTGCATTTATGCCTCTTCCAAGGGGTGAAATTAAAGAAAAAGAGCCAAAAGTTTATCAAATGTGCTCCTAATTTTACCTTAAAATATTCATCACCAACATTCAATCGGTTTTGTGGGGGAGGTAAGTCTTTGTGTCCTATGTAGGCTACAGAAAGACTAGCATAGCCTCTAGATGCCAACAGAGCGGAGCGGTACTCCACCAGACCACCACCCATCCCCCACAGATCCAACAGGGCTGGATATGGACCTGGTCCTACAACATACAGTTACACACAGTACGTCATTATTACACTGGCATTTGCCCCCTAAAAACCTTCAGATGACAATCCCTCCAACTCACCAGGAGGTAAGAATAAAGACCCTACGACTCCATTTTGTCGAATGTCACTTCTCCTCACTCCTGGTGCCATGTACCAGCGCTCAGTAGTTACTGCTGCCAGCTCACTGATGTCTCTCATACATGGTGAGACGTGGCCCTCCAGGAGAGAGATTCTCACCACATAGGGAGTCTGAACATTTCTTTTCCTCAGTCTTTAGAAAAACAGAGCACAGGTTATGTGGAAGATTATCAACTGAGTTACTTTTTAATCTATAGCAATGTCTCAAAGCTGAATGCTCTGACATACAGGATAAAAAAGTGCAGTGAAAGATGTAATTTCATTATATTCAGCAGTGGTTCCCAACCTGGGGTCAATGAATTCAGAAAACAATGGGGTAATCAAAAATATGTATTTGTTTTTGGTCCACAGCAAAAGATATGACACTATTTAGTAACTAAGCAACCAAAAAGGTATATTGATGTTAAATTTGTCACAGAGCACTGAAATAGACCGACTTGGACCAAGATTCTAAGACAGACACAAGGGCAATTTTTATCAATTCTGGTAGATTGTGGCAGGTAACGGTAATAAAATGTTCAGGGTAAGCAGAAGCAGCCATACTGGTTTCTTGGTCCTTGGCTTATATTTGAAACATGAAGGGTCTCCAAGGCAAAAAGATTGGGAACCAGTGATTTACTGTATAGGAAGCAGAAACAGACTTTTTGCCAATAAATTCCAACCCTCTTTTCCTTAGAATTTACAACCAACCAAATTAAGTTTTTCAAAAATAGCTGTTGAAAACACATATATACTGTATATATAATCTTTTTTAATAAAAATCAGAAAGGATTTTATTCGCAGTTCCAGTTTAAAAAAACAGCACAAGGAATTTAACTTGGGAGTTGGTGCAAAAAAAAACACATCAACACACCGATGCGGCCCTCTGCGGTGCCATCATGTTTAGATGAAAAGTGAGAAAAACAGGAGTAAGGGAAGGGAGAGGGAGAAAGAGAGAGGGGTAGCGCAGCGTTAACAGATGGCTTTGGGAGCCAAAGATGATTAACGATTTATTTTCAATTCAGGCTAGTTCAATTTCGAGTCCCGGTCTCCCAGCAATAATCAATAAGGTGGCCTTTTAACAAGCGAGCTGAGCATTCAACTGCTCCAAGATGGATTCAATTTCGCGTAACCCGGGGTTTCCGCTGGATACATCTTAGCTGCGCCACGGCACCGATCCGATTTTGCCCCGATGTCTGCCGTCCGGTAATCCTCATCGGTTGCGTTTTGAGTGCGCTACGTTGACTGTGACGTCACGAGACAGAGGAGTTCTCTCAATATTTATATAATTGCGCGAGAATGCAGTTAAAGGTATGTGTTATAAACACAACAATAAACAGATAAACAGGTCAGTGTTCCTAACGAAGGAGAACTAAAAGGTCGGACTCTCTGGATTTGTCATAGCCACATTTTTTAACAACAGCCAACAGAGAAGAGATAAAACTGCACCAGTAAAACATGAACTAAATCAAAGTTGCTGCAGTTTACAGTGCAGTTACAGTATGAGAGGAAACAATATAGTGAATGTGAATTTGTTTTTACACATTATATCATTTTGGTGATGTAGTTACGTGAAATATAATCTGAAGTGTTTTACTTTCAAAAATAACCGAATATTTGATTGCGGAGCACGTGCTTAACTTCCTGTTTAGCTTCATTTGCTCTGTGCTGATTGATGCGTCGTGCTTCGGTGTCTGGCAGAAACAGAAGCCCTGCGTATATCTGGTGGAGGGCACTGGACTGTCGGAGCTGGGAAGGTGCAGACACACAGCGTAGCGTACCCGGAGGAAATTAACACATACTGTAGACTAAAGTGGAAACCTATCAGTTCCGGTGGGGTGGCGGAGGGGTAACGCAGCGGAGCCGCATCCAGTGGAAGTTGGGGGTAAATGTTCCAAGCAGCCTCCTGCTTGCTTTTGAGATCATTCATCACGAGTCTAAGTGTTGAGTAGTGATAGACCAATACTTCGGCCAATTTTTGCGCTTTTTACGTGCATCGGCCGATGCGAGCTGCTGCTTTCGCCGATCTGCATTATTTACAGAAAGCAGAAATATTTTTTACTTGTTCTACATCACCTTTTTTTAATATTTGTTAAATATTTTTTACTTGTTGTCGTTCTACCTCACCTTTGGTAATTTCAAAAAAAAATTTTTTTTTAATTGAGACGTACCATTTGTTATCATCATTGTGTAATTTTTATGACGTAAATTGAGGGAGCAAAAGTAGAATCGGCTTCAAATATCGGCTCAAAAAAAAAATCGGCAGTCCGTATCGGTCATCGGCGAAGGCTGATGAGAAAAGAATTGGTATCGGCATCGGCCCTAAAAAATTCATATCGGTCTATCCCTATTGGAAAGAAGCGACAGACACACAACTCGCCACTTGTTTCAAGGGTCGAGCACATATCCAGCCACTGCCCGTTTTTTTGTTGAAAAAATCTGGTCGATTGCATTTAGAGACCAACTGATTTCATAATTCAAAATTTGGATAGAGATGCAAAGAGAGGCTCCTATTAGATTCACAATACCAGACAAAACAAAGCAACAGCAAGAACAGCTTACGAGTAGGAGAGAGGGAGCAGAGAAAATGTGAGCGCCCTCGTCGAGAAGCAGAAGAGAAGACATAAATCTAGATATTTTCCTGTGCAACATGCATTTCACAGCATGCCAGTCAAAAAAAAGTTTCTTTCAAACTAAAAGACAAGCCCAACATGAGAAACATTAATTATTTATCTATTTTTGACCAGCTGCCTGCGACCTACCGAGTACAGTTTTGCGACCCACCAGTTGAGAATCGCTGCTTTGGTCTTCTGAATGAGAATTCTATTTCGATCAGGTTGTAAATTGGTAATTTCAATTTCACAAATATTTTACTCAACAAAACTGTTTAACCTTTTGAAAATGTAGTTGAATAAAATGTATTCTATTTTACATTTATCATCATTTTGCTTATTTTATTGCTAGCCAGAGATAAATCAAGTCCCATGTTTAAGAGATTTTGTCTAATTACCTCATTCTAATCCCCTTTATTGTTCACCTCCTCCTTCTCTAAATTAGTAACTGATTCTATAAAATGAGTTTTCAATTAATTTTGCAAATAAAAGCATTTTTTTTATAGCTTTAGTCCTTGTAACTTTGTTTGCATTTACTCGAAGAATAGATGGGTAAAGACTAGGTGTCAGACACAAACTATCAAGAAATTAGTTGATTAAATGAACACTAGTAATGGGCTTAAAAAATGGGCCCACGTATTAAATTTGTGCAGTCAATGAGAGGACTAACTAACATACTGTACAAAATTCCCAGGAGAACACTCGAGAGAACCTCTACTCTTCCTTTCCCGTAAGACCTGGACCTTTAATTGAATCAAACCATTGTCTTCTTGCTAAGAGTCTCACTTCAAAAACCTCCAGTGAAAAGCCTCACATACTCTGTGTTCCATCTAATGCTCAATATCTGGCTGCTAATGTATATTACTGGAATTACATTAAACATACTAAGGTATAGAATACCCACCAACGTGGGAAAGAACAAACACAACAGTCCATTAGTAACACTATCCACTGACCCCCAATTTCCACTGGATGTGGCTCCGCTGCGGAACGTCACCGCCGCATCACCAGAGCTGATAGGTTTCCATTTTAGTCTATGTGTTAATTTCCACAGGGTCCGCTACGGTGCGTGTCAGCTCCTTCCCAGATGCGGTAGTCCGGTGCCCTCCACCAGATATACGCAGGGCTTCTATTTCTGGCGGATACCGGAGCACGACGCATCAATTAGCACAGAGCAAATTAAGCTAAACAGGAAATTAAGCAAGTACTCCGCAATAAAATATCGGGTTACTTTTCAAAATAAAACACTTCAGATTATATTTCAAGCAACTACATCACCAAAACGTCATAATGTGTAAAAACAAAATCACATCCACTATATTGATTCCTCTCATACTGTAACTGTACTGTAAACTGCAGCAACTTTGATTTAGTTCATGTTTTACTGGTGCAATTTTATCTCTTCTCTGTTGGCTGTTGTTAAAAAATGTGTCTATGACAAATCCAGAGAGTTCGACCTTCTAGTTCTCCTTCGTTAGGAACACTGACCTGTTTATCTGTTTATTGTTGCGTTAATAACACATACATTTAACTGCGTTCTCGCGCGATTATATAAATATCGTGAGAACTGATCTGTCTCGTGAAGTCACAGTCGTTCAAACGGAGAGCACCGTTGCACTAAAAACACCGGTTGCACTAAAAACGCAACCGGTGTGAATTACCGGACGGCGGACAGCGGAGACGTATCCAGTGGAAACCCTGGGTGAGTCTAGACAATATCTGTTTTATAGACACTGTATGAGAAGGTTTTAACAACTTAACGTGTATATTTTCTAACATCTGCATGTTTTCATCACCTGCCTTAAACCTTCTCTTCCTCCAGGGGCTGGCTGCAGTCCCCAAAAGAGTCCCATGGGCTCACAGCCAAGATAGGAGCCTCCGGCTGACGGGTCGCTGGTCACTGTTATGAAGACAAAAATATCACATTCAGCTGTTTCCATAAAGAAGAAAAATAAAGTTTCTTCTAAAGCTGTTACGTGTATTTGACTGTTATATTTCATAATGATCAGGCTGGCTTCTAATATTCTGTGTGCATTAACGAATTATATGAATTAGTACCACTCACAGTTGACAGTGCCACTCGTGTCTGTGTTGTAATGTGCGAATGCCTCCCACAGGTCGCCGTCCTCAGAGTGCATTCGGGTGCACACGGTCACAGGAGAGCTCGGGGGCAGAAAGCGAGCTGTGATGCTGATCTGATCGTCTATGAGGGCACGAACAGGAGCAGCCGTCAGTAGTGGTGCTTGTTTCACGCTGCTGCTGCTCCTACAGACTGTACATACAGGCAGAGGTGCAAGTAACAGATTACAAATACTCACGCCACAGTAATTGAGTTTCTTTTATGGGTACTTGTACTTTTTGGAGTATATTTGTAAATCAGTCATTTTACTTGTACTTAAGTACGTTTTAAAATGTGTAAAGTAATTAGTTACATTTCCATATTCAACCGTTACTGAGAAAATTATTATTATTTTTCATTTTGAAATGATCAACGGACATTGTGAAACTACAAAAAATGAAATAAGCAGACAACAATCAAATGCATCACATCATAGCCGACCCACCAGATCAAACGTAATGAAAAACAGCACTGAATGCCGGTTATTTTCTCAGTTTTAGAGTTCATAAATGTAGCTATACTTAAAGCCTGATAATTTCATTCATCGGTGTTAATTTATTTTTTAAAAGAATTGTACATTTTGACAAACCTTTTACTTTATGCAGATGCCTTTGTGCAAAATAAATTAAGTTCCAATTGTGCAAGATTTCATCCTTTCGTTCCTTTTTAAGTTCATACATGAGATATTTACTGTATGCAAGGGAACCATGGCAAAATTTATCAAAAATAAGTGCTATTTAATTGAGCTGCGTTTTACTTGTACTTTAGTATTTTATGTATGACTTACTTGTACTTGTACTTAAGTAAGATTTATCAGTACTCTTTGCAACTCTGCCTACAGGGTGTAAATGCCGGTAAATGAGGATTTTATACAATCACAGCTGTTATTTTACACGTGATTGAGTATAGACAGATTAAATGTTGGTGAATCAGAGATTAATCTTGCAAAAAAATGCAAACATGTTTCAGTAATGATAAATTAATGGGAATTATTGAATTTCTCTTCTTTTTTTTTTTACCAGCCTGCGCACCAGCTAATTTATTGCTACAGAAATGTGGTATTTTTAATCAGTTTTTAATTGAAAATCTATTGACTTTTTATTTTGTTTGCCAATTTAAGAGTTGGTTTGTCAAAGATTAAAAAAAAAATAGTCTGTATGACATTGTTCAAATCTGTGAGTACAGCAGAGAGATCTGTGTTTTTTGTGGATGAATCAAGTGGTCAAAAAAGCAAAGAGAATGATTTCCTAGCACGACCACATCCTGCGCTCTGAGTTCACTTAATGCTGCTGTTTTATAACCCCCTTTGGAGGAACAAACCACTATCCCAAGTCTTTCGTTCCGTCTGCCATCAGGCTGTTAAACCTCAATAGTAGTCTCAATGATTAATAGCTGGTGTTATTGTATTTCTCCCTTGCTTGACACTAAGTACTTATACGTTATCTTATCTGTGTTCTCTTTATTCTGATGTATTATAATCTGCCAGACCCTGAGGCGTGTCACTACTAAAAGGATCACATGAGCGTTGATGTGTCAATGAGCATCATTCTTTGTCCTGTTTGAACATTTATTTATTCTTGTCTCTGTTGTCTGTGTATGAATGGAGTAGGTAGATTATCTACCCTATAAAAGCAAGAAAGGTGTGCGTGCATGCGTGTGTGTGTGTGTTTGGGGAGTGAATAGCTATTATTATTTTCATGTTTGTTTGACCGTTCGCTGTAGAACCGGAAGTTATGACGCCAAAAATGCTCATTTCTCCGCGGATACGGCATTATAAACGCTGATATTTTTACCACGTGCTATATAACCAAATGCGCACCTTGGATGTACATGCTTAAAGCACACAGAGCCGTTTAGAGAGAGAGTTGCGACGTTTTTTTTCCTCTACACACAAAACTACACCAAAAAAAGATACAAAAACACACAAAATGACTCCAGAAACACACTACAATGACAACAAAAAACTATATTATAAAAAAAAAAATGCACAAAAACACAACAGAAAGATACAAAAATATACATGACTCCAAAAAGCATACATTACAGAAATATACTTAAGTACAGAGTATGTACACCTCTTTGCACATCCAACCTTCAAACACATACTCATTTGGCCATAACTGACAACTCTACTTAAGCCACCACTGTATGAATACGTATAGCAGACACGCACCGCAGCGGACCCGGTGGAAATTAACAGATAGACTAAAATGGAAACCTATCAGCTCCGGTGATGCGGTGGTGACGTAACGCAGCGGAGCCACATCCAGTGGAAACGTTTTTTATCAAAATCTATAAAACCCATTAAACCTATCTCCTTTTTGCTGATTTTTTTTTTAATTTATTTAAAATTGAGCCTACAGTACATCAAAACATTTGACTGTAAACAGTAATGTAAACATATACTTACAAATTCTTGATAAATATTTAATCCACCAAGTAGTTCCTACTGCATATTTACAAGTTTATAAATATTTCATTATTGTGCATAGTTCCTGTTATGAACATATTCATAGACTAAATCTGAATGAGGTAACCTTTTAAATAATAATAATAATAATTAGAAAATAAATAAATAAAAATACAACTGGTTTCCATGTGTTTCCGAGCAGTAGGAACTAGTCGCCAGTAAATAAAGCCCAATAAATAAAAACAATAACAAGGAATAAATGTTTTCTCCCTAGTAAATATAGTAACATCTGGTACAATGGTCAACTTGGTGGTATTACAGCCTGTGCATGCAGTATGGGGCTGACTTTACTCTGTCTCTGGTTTATTAGAATTCTATCTCAAGAACTGAATTATTTTTACAGCATTTTTAATTTCACTCATGCGTACAATTGGAGTCAATGCAAAAATGACATTTTTAAACATAAGCTTTTCTCTTATGGAGCCAATAAATCATTATTAAAAACAAAGTTCTAACATCTCCATGCTGTCTAGAGGCCATTTGTGTATTTTTGGATTTTTGTCTTAGTAACAACATTTTTGAGAGCCGTTTGAAATCTGCCTTTACACGGCACGCTGCTGTCTTGTTTTGCTGAAAATTGCCTGGCATTGCTCGCAGCAGCTATAATTAACGTTGAATCATACCCAACTCAATGATTTTCCTGCAATTTGTAATTCAGTTGTACAAACCTGGCAGCGTTGCTATATTCTTACCTGCAGGAGGCTGCAGACCTGCCAGGTGGTGACGTACATGAAGATAGGATATCATCTTCACATCTGTGAAGTGTAGTATTTTTCTCACAGGCATCCATGCTTTGAACATTATGGTTGGAATATAAACTGGAAAGAAAGAAAACAGAGCTGAGATCAAACTTGGGCAATTAACGATTTGCAACCTGTGTCTAGAGAATAGAAATATCACAATTTATGATTGCTTTAAAAGCAAACTACTGTCCACTCTGAGTGGTAAGTTCACTTTAGACATTTAGAACACATAACTGTCAGACTGTGGCAGGAGAAGCACCACCATAAACATGATTATAGGCAAAACTGTGTGAAAGAAGAGGTAGCAGTTAGCGAGAAACTAATCTCTAAAACAGATTCAGTTTGAGATGATGCATATATAATAATAATATTTTATTGTGAACAAATGTGGGATTGGTTTGTTATAAAAAAAATAAATAAACAGGAGCTGAAGTCACCTTTTAAATTACAGGTGCATAGTTCAGGGAACTGATCCCAGTACACCTGTCGATCGAGCTGCTTTAAGAGCCAATCCTGTGCAGTCAACTCCTCACTCTTCTCTCTGCACTGTTATAAAACTCCTGGATGTGCACGCAGAGTAAACATCCACAGCTGCTGAACTCTGACCAAACCCTGCTGGTCTCCAACCTATGAGCTGCAGCCCACAGCAGGGACACTGGACACTTTTTACAGGGCCCAGAAAAAAACAGGACAAATAATGAAGAAAAGAAGAAATGGTTTCACTAAATGTCGAGCAACAGGATAAGCTTTTACAAAATATTCCAACAATAAAAGGAGTTAGCACCTGTGTTTTATGTTAATGTCTACAGTGTTTTACTGTATTTGTAATCAATATTACACATATTTTTTTTTTTTTTATTGAAATGGTAAACAAAAAGACAATATTTAAGTTTTATTGTTATTATTTTGTGCTGATACTCCGAAGTACGGTGGCTGGGAAGTGTCAGGTGAATGCATTTACAGAAAAACACAAATGCAAAAAGGTCACAACACGAATGCAAAATGGCCACAACGGAAGTGTTTCCGCAACGGAAGTGTGGAAACACTTCCGTTGTGGCCATTTTGCATTCGTGTTGTGGCCATTTTGCATTCGTGTTGTGGCCATTTTGCATTCGTGTTGTGGCCATTTTGCATTCGTGTTGTGGCCATTTTGCCACAACGGAAGTGTTTCTGCAACGGAAGTGTTTCCGACGGACCGGTATTACAGACGGACACATTCCTGGTGGATATTTCTAACCTGCCAGAACAGAAAAGAACAGAGAAGACGACATCGAAACACGTATGAAAGTAAGTGAAAGTTGATTAGGATACTCCGATATTTTTCATATTAGGCTATCATATCATAATACCGGTCCATCGCAAACACTTCCGTTGTGGAAACACTTCCGTTGTGGAAACACTTCCGTTGTGGCCATTTTGCATTCGTGTTGTGACCATTTTGTATTTGTGTTGTGACCTTTTTGCATTCACCTGACACTTCCCAGCCACCTTACCTAAGCAATAATGGACTGATGACTCAGCTGTTTTTAAAAGCAGATGGCAAGTTTAAAAGAAGATGGTGCAGCCTTTATTATGGACTTTAGTTTAAAAAAAAAAAAAAAGGTTTATAAACTGAAATTGGCTGACACGCTATGTGAAAACACAATTAAAACGCAACAAAAGGGATACAAGTACAAAGGGAAAACAATGCACTTGATTGCGGTTGTGAAACACTCCCTTGCTGGTTAATGGTTAAACATAGAGGTGAGTGTTAATGGAGGAACTAAAGTTAAACATTGAGAGGACCAGTATGCACACTTCTGTAAAATAAATTAAAATACACTCAGAACAATGCAATTGTTAGGTAATGTTAAGGGAACATAAATACAACAAGCTGCTTTCACCATTTTATAAGGTTTTTTGTCTAGGAATCTAACAACAGAACGTATGCATACAGAGAGCCTACTAATCAGCATTCTTATATAAAATGAGGGCGTAAATGGAGAGAGAGAGAGAGAGAGAGAGAGAGAGAGAGAGAGAGAGAGAGAGAGAGAGAGAGAGAGAGAGAGAGAGAGAGAGAGAGAGAGAGAGAGAGAGAGAACGTTAAACAACCCCAATCCAGTCACGAGCATTTATTCTGTAACTTTCACTATGAGAGAAAACACTGAAATAAAGTACAACAAACATAACTAGAACCTGTTGTCGGACGTTATTCTGTTTACACACTTAAGACTACGTGCTTGTGTTTAGAACACAACTCTAAATCTACTACTTTGCTTTTACAGAGTTTGTCAGTCTTACCAGCGGAGTTATCGCGAGGCTGTCCAGCTGCGAACCTCTGGCAGATTGCCCTCTGTGACGTCACTCAATGTGACGTAAACAAAACTCAACATAACGGAAGTTTTTTTTGAAAAAAAAAACAAATAATAAAAAAGCGGGAGATTCACAGCAGCATGCTTTCCTTCATGAAGCAAAGGTTCGGCCAAATATGCAAAAAAATAAAGAAAGTTGACGGAAAGAAGCAGAAATCTGCTGCTGACTCAACTTTTCAGAGGTGAGCTTTAAAACACACATTTGTTTTTTAGGCAATATATGTGTAAGGGCCATAAAGATACTATTTTAATAATAGTAATATGTGTGTTTAAATATTAACATTTTTCGGAATTATATGTTTAAGTTTGTCATAATTCAGATGTTTTATATTAGTTTAAAATGCATAATTTATTACTGAAGCTTATTGCATTCTTGAATAAAAAAGTTTCACTTTTTATGAGAAAAGTTTCGGTTTTTATGAACTTCGGTCAAGCTAGCCGTAGTTTGCGTTTTTCTGGTCAAATATACTAACACTTATGGTAATCACAAAGAGACCGCCCTGAAGAGCTTTAACATTTAAGAATATTTCACCCAACTTTGACGTAAAATAAAAAAAAAATTAAAATAAAACGTTTTTTCCTTAAGTAGTCCATGATTCATATTTCGCTGAACGTAGTACTTCCTAGACTACTTGCATGAATACTATTGAGTACTTTTACTGTGTACTTTTTGAGTAATCCTTTGTCAAAATCCTGTACAGATCACAAATTTAATAATTCACCCAACTTCAGAAACTTTAATCATAAAAACAGGATTTATTTTACTCTTAAAAACAGAAACTTTACTCTTAAAAATAGGATTATTTTACTCATAAAAACAGAAACTTTATTCATAAAAACAGGATTCATTTTACTCATAAAAACAGTTCTGTTTGATTTTTTAATTTTTTTTTATAATTGCAAATCAAAAGTTTGTATATTTTGCCTCTAAACCAAATTTGCAATAAAGGATGAATAATTTAGAGTTCAAATGAATTGTTAACTTACATCATACTCTTTCAAGAGTCGATCTGTGGTTTTCCCAAGGTACATCAACAATCAGAATCAACTTTAATGGCCATGTATGTTGTACTTGTACACACGAAGAATTTGACTTGGTGAACTGTGCTCTGTATAACAATGTAGACATTAAATACTAACAATCAACTAGAAAATAAATAAACAGTAGTTAAAGACTATATGTGCAAAACTAAATAGGATACCTCTAGGGCAGTGGTCTGCAACCATTATTCCCCAAGGAGCCATTTTGCTTCTTCTCACCTGGATTAAAATCTTTCTAGTTACAATTATATCAAATAATATTATTAATAAAAAAAAAAAAAAAAGCTATGTATTTGTAGTGCTACAAAAAAATCACTTGAATTTGATAACACATGATCATGTCGGTCAACACTTACTAATTTCGTCCAACATATCAAGCATACATATTAATCCGGCACGTTGGCAGTTAATTAAATATTTTCCCACACAAATAAAATCTCTATTTTCTTCCAGAAGAGTCTTTCTGTTGGTTTAGTTATCTTACCAGAGATTAAAACGTAAGATTAACCACAGGTGTAAGGAAAGTTGATGGTTGATAGTTATTGCACAATGCAATTTATTTTCAGGTGGACAAATTGTTTTATGATTTGGTGTCAATGTCATTTATCATTAATACCCTCTGTAAGAAATAACCATTCATTATTTTCTTATAGCTATAGGGAGCCATTGCACATGAGTCAAAGAGCCACATGAGGCTCCAGAGCCACAGGTTGCAGACCCCTGTCCTAGGGGTACGCATACCTCAGTTTGGGAACCTCCACATCCTAAACATGAAATTACAGTAGTCTATTAAATCGGTCCAATCATGATGTCTCTTACTGTAACATCCTGAGGAGATGAACAGCATTACATTTTGACTCAGTATGGGCCACTCCAATTAATGGCCAAATAAGGAAATCTGCATCTCAAGGGGGCGGGGCAACCCTTGTTTGTGGAAGACTGTGTATAAGTGTGGTTTCTTTTTCTGTGGGTGCACGTGAGACTTTGTCTTTCTATGAAAATGGTCTCAATCATTAGTGTAACCCAGGGGTCTGCAACCTTTACTCTCAAAGGAGCCATTTAACCTCATCTCACCCCGAATAAAGTCCTCCTCGAGCCGGAAAAATACCGCCTCAATGTATACAATACAGTGTATTAAAATCTATACAGTTAAAATTATATAGAATAATGTTTGATTTAATTTGATTTGATCAAGTAAATGGCAACTTAAAAACAGTTTAAAATAAAATAAAATGAATTGACATCTTCAAATTCTTAAGCATTTCAGTTTACATGAACACAATTTATATAAATAATATTTTTTATGTTAATGTATTTAATGTATTAATGCATGATCATGTGGTCAACACATGCTAATTGCTAATTTCTTGCCACACATAAAGCATGCATATTTAACCGGCACATTGGTAGTTAAATGAATCTGTTCCCACACAATTAAAATCTCTGTTTTTTTCCAGAATAGTGTTTTTGTTGGTTTAGTTATCTTACCAGGGATTTAAAACTTAAGGTTAACCACAAGTGCAGGAAAGTTGATGGTCTGTAGATGTTGCAGGAGATGAAGTAGGAAGGTGCACAATGTGATTTATTTTTAAGTTAACAAATTGTTATATCATGATTTTATTTGTCATTATTCATTAATAGCCTCTGTAAGAAAATAACTCTTTATTTCAGTATTTTTTTAAAGCTATATGGAGCCATGGCAAAGGACTCAAAGAGCCACATGAGGCTCCAGAGCCGCAGGTTGCAGACCCCTGGTGTAACCAATGGAAAGGCAGGGGTTCCCTTTTTGGTGAAGTAAATCTCACCGCATTAGTCTGGCAAGAATATGAACAGAGGCCAAAGTGGTAGCAAAATATGTTATTTTATTTATCATCAACAATCATAATAAAAATACTTATTTTATTTCATGATGTGGTTTAAAAGCTTGACGTACAAAAATATAATAAACTTTCAACACCAACAAAACTTTACCAAACAAGCTGAAGTTTAGAAAATGAAAATATTAACAAACTTAAGGTTCGTAACTCAACCAAAAACAACCCAAACGTTAGACAAAGATTAACAAAATCAAACTAATCAGCTAAACCTCACTTCATTCAGCTAAAGTGCATGGTGCCAAGTTTAGTAAACATGATTTGAGAGCTTATTTGAACAGCAGTGGCCAACTGTATAAAAGAACGTAACAATTAGACTCCAGAACATCTACACTTAATAAAGAGTCAGTAAGACAAAAGCTACCTTCCACACTTGGAAACCCGGTTCCCACAGGTGCTCAGGGCGCCTCACAAGAGCAGCATTTCCCCCTCAATGCAAACTCCATCGATAGCCTAACACAGGGACAGGGCAACAATAAGTTATTGAGTACATTATTACTAAAAAGCTTGAAGAAACTAGTACTCACATTTAGCACCCGACAGTACAGCCTAGGAGCTCCGAACACGCAGACGCTACGGCGTGCACACCTGCTTATAATCCTTCTAATCAGAGGGTGCGGTTAAGAAAGTGTTTTTTTTAACTTGTTCTTGTCACAAACCCACAGGACAAGACTCAAAAGTAGACCTTATATTGTTATATCTTAAAAACTAAAGCAGCACAAACGATAATTCGTTCAGCACTAACACAGCTCAATCCCTATATCATTCTTTCATTCATTTTTCATTATGTAACAAAAACATGGAAAAAAAAAAACCACTCATTATTTGATATTTGTTTCCAAAACCAAAATGGAAAACGCCTTGTTTTTCAAATTCAAGCTCTTTTGCTTCGGTACAGAAAACGGAAAACGAACACCGTTATTTGTTTTCTCCATTACCGATTTGCCAAAGTACGTGACCCGGATGTGTACGCTCATCCGACACTAACAACTATGCTAACGGCAATTCGACATGACAAGTTCGCTGCTTCCAACTGTGCATCCGAAACGTGTCCTTTTCTCTTTAGCTGGTGTTGGGCACAGAACCTCCTCACGGACATTTCTGAGGATTTAGAGACTCCTAAGTGTTGCAAAGCTAAAGATATCTCGGAATGTGTAACGCTTCTCTTCCGTGTCACGTACTTTGGCAAATCGGTAATGAAGAGAACAAATAACGGTTTTCCGTTTTTCGTTTTATGTACCGAAGCAAAAGAGCTTGAATTTGAAAAACAAGGAGTTTTCCATTTTTCCATTTTGGTTTTGGAAACAAATATCAAATAAAGTGTTTTTTTCGTTTTTCATGTTTTTGTTACATAATGAAAAACGAATGAACGAATGATACACAGATTCAGCACAAACCATTGAGACCATTTTTGTTCAATAGAGGGTTTTCACGGCGCATCATCAACCCGGAAGTCGCCATTTTGGAGATGAAGCAGCAGGTCCACAAACGTATTGCCGTGTTTTTGGCTGTACCAGTTCGTCAAACAGTGAGACACATTTGAAGTTTTATAGATTGCCAAAAGTCATATCAAATCATAACAAATCAGGGATAACAATCTCACAAGTTATCAGAGGAAAAGAGGCGCTTGTGACTAGCAAAGCTAAACCAGGATCTACGAGGCAAAAATCTGGACACGAACGCAGCACAAACGATAATTCTTTCAGCACAAACCAGCACAAATGATTGAGACCATTTTCACGGAGTTTTGCGTGGGGTGGGGGGCCAGCTTCACTTAGGTCAACTACATCTGTGATCTCACCCAGTGTCTCGCACTGCGGCGCGGTCAGCGTGTTGCGGTGTCGCAGCGCTCTGCATCCACCGTCCTTTTGCACAAAACTGCCATGAAATGACGTCAAATTGGCGATAAACCAAAACTTAATTAGCATTAATCAACCTTTTAATGAGACGGGCAATACAATAGTTTAGCTGAAAATGTGTTGAATAATAACATCAATAGTATGTAGTAATGCAGTTCAAACTTACAATGTTCAGTCATTAAGATGGGGGAAGGGCGATACTGTGCCGAAGCCAGGAAAGTTTGAAGTTTAGCAGCCGTGTGAATTTAACATGTGAAAATTTCACATTTGAGTGCAGCCTTTCAGATCATAGCATTCTGGTGGCATATGAAACCTTTCCAAGCCCCATGTTTTACCTCTGACCTAAAGCACAGTATAGTTGAAATGCTTGATAAATTCTAGTAACACAAAAGCAACGCTAACTTTTACAGCAAAGTGTTTATATGTTCTCACACAATAATAAAATAGGTCTTACCTTAGAGAACATGGACAACTTGAGCTGCTGAAATCTGTCTGTAGTTCATGTGACGATGGCACAAAATGCAGAGTGGCGGACAGACACGTCAAGTCATTAAAACCAAAGGACTCCCACTGAGTAAAATCTATTGATTTTTCAATTTTTTTTAAGTTTCTGACAAATTTAATTAGATTCTACTCAGTGTATCATAGCTAATTTTATACAGTTAAAAACTAAGTAAAATTCAGTGATACGTTTTTGAGATTTGGTGAATCTTTTTTATTATCTAAAAGTTATTAAGAGGTACTTCGTAAATATTAATTGTTTGGATATTTTGGTTTCAGCCCTCCGAAAAGGCTAGGCCAGGCATCACACAGATTTTACAATTCGTGTTTGTTGGTTCTTACTCAAACTTTACTGACCAAAGTTCACAGTAGGAGTAGACCACAGTAGACTACAGTGCTAGACCACAGGTTATAAACCTAAAACAGGATAAAAGCATCATCACATTACACTCATCACACGTATTACCGGTGCTAACAGGTTGATTTAACAGTTCCTACATTACCAATGGATCGTGTGTTCCTGACTCAGTCTGGTCCCTTGACAACCTTCGGCCAAACATTAATTGAGCCCAGTCCCACTTTTTACAGTGTAAGACAAGGTACCATGAAATACTCCGTCAAAACTTGTCTGATGTGAGACCTGGCGGGATCCCTGCATGAAAACGGAGCTGGCCCAAAATTTAAAGGAAAATATCAAGTGTAATTTCCAGCTGAACATACTTCCGTGAAAGTTCATATTGCAAGCCCTGAGGTAATAATTGTGGAGTTTGGAAGCATTCAAGAAGTTGTTTTCCACTCGTTTTATGAAGAAAAGGTGCTTTTAGACTTTTGCATACAACTAGCCCCTTCTCGGCATTATTAAAAAGCTTAATGAAAAAGGCTTTGTCAGTGTGGATGATGCAATGGAGCAGGGAGGATACTGCAGGCTGACAGAAAAAGGGTTGGAGGAGAAATTGAACAGGTGCATAGCACGACAGAGAAACAAGTTTGCAGCTTTGTCAAGTAAATTAAAAGAAGTGGAAATGTTGAGGGCAGCTGCTCAAAACGTTGGAATTGTAAATGATGCTATGGAAAAATAGTTTGCAATTTTTCTCAATGAGTTTTGTTGCCTCAATAATGATGTTGCCAGTTTTCTGCCTGTTAATCAGGAGAAATAGTTTGAACCAAAAATGGCAGCCATTAGAGACTTGTTGAAAACAGTTAAAGCATGGATTGCAGATGTATATGAAACAGTGCTGAAAAAAGATTGTGACATCGAAGCAATGCAAGATTTTGAGAAACCAAGTGACATTGTTTCACAAGCTGGATTCAGGGATGCTGAACGTGCACAAACATGTGGCTCACAAGTCAGTCAAATAACAACATCATCACGAGTGTCATTAACCTGCATTAAACAGGAAGCAGAACATGCGTCACTACTTGAACGTGCTGCTGCACAGAATAAAAGTCAGCAGCTTGAGAATGAAATGACTAAACTTAAATTAGCAAAGGAAGTTAAAAGTGTTCTATGATTACGAGAATACAGAAGATGTTTCAGTAGCCATGCAAAAAAACAAAAATCATAAAGCATTAACATAAAAGAGGCAAATATAGCTTTTCCAGCAGACAGAGCAAGCCTATTGCACCATCAGGAATGTTGCAAACTGTAGCTCCTCAAGACACAATTAATAATACACAAATAGAAAAAGATGATGACATACTAAAGATTATGGAAAATCTAAATGTATTTACTGAGCTACTGGTAAAACAACAGAAGCAATCGCAGCTGCCAATGAAGGATATTCCTGTTTTCAAAGGTGATGCGCTGCAATATAAGTTATTCATCAGAGCGTTTGAACATTTAATAGAACAAAAGACAGACAACGATCAAGATAACTCTATTTTTTGGAACAATTTACAGCCGGTGAACCTCAAGAGATAGATTGAAGCTGTGCTCATATGTCACCTGGTAAAGGCTACTGTGAAGCTAAAAGATTACTTCACATGAATTACATATCACCAGCGCCTACATCGATAGAGCATTAAAGTGGCCATAAATTAAGGCAGATGATGAAAAAGCATTAAGTATCTATGCAATGTTTTTGTTTGGATGTCACAACACTATGGAGGACATAGAACATTTGGAGGAGATGGACAATCCTATCAATTTACGGAAAGAGGTGTCCAAACTTCCCTACAAAACATGAAAGAACGTTGGCGTGCTGAAGCTGATGATATTAATGAATGAAAAAATAGAAGAGCAAAGTTTGCAGATTTGGTGAAATATATAGACCGCCAAGCAAAAATGGCATTAGACCCCCTCTTTGGTAATATACCAGACAGTCGGACGGCGCCAGCTGGAAAAACTGAGCAAAAGAAAAAACATTATGCAAAGAGAGTGGTCCGCGGAAGCAGTTTTTCAACTAATGTCTCAGCTGAAAGTAAGCAGTCTCCAGTACACGTGTAAAGACAGCAGACTCAACCAAAGTAGAGAGTGCATTTGATAAGCCATGTTTGTACTGCCAGCAATTTCACACTTTGGCTTCATGCAGCAAAATACAATGTCAACCACACAAAGAGCGCTTGGAGTTTTTGAAGTCAAAGGGCCTATGTTTTGGATGCTTAACTCCTGGTCATCTCAGCAAGTTCTGCAAAAGAAAAATAGAGTGTAAAGACTGTGCATTAAAACATCCAGATATTCTACACATTGCAAAATCAGAAGGCCCCGTCTCACCTGAAAGGAATGGTGGCGTAAATAGAAACAAAGAAATGTCTGTCTCAGCTGAGAAAAGCAACGGTTCTCGAGGAACTGAAGTATCGTGTGCTCAAGTTTCTATCCAGAAAGAGTCCCGTAACCTCACCGGGGCCTGGGAATCTGAACGTGTGCTACCAATAGTACCGGTAAAAATTAAATCAAAGAAAAGCAACAAATATGTGGAAACATGTGCTTTTATAAATCCAGGAAGCACAGCAACGTTCTGCACAGGTGAACTTCAAAGGAAAATGAACGTTAAAGGAAAGCCCTCAAAAATACTTTTCAGCACCACGGGTCAAAACTCACCTGGAGAACAAAAACTTATGAACAGATATGTGATATCAGACCTGGAAGTGTGTGGACTGGAAGACAACAGTTACAGTATATCGACTTACCCAAAGTGTACACACAGCAATATACCTGTCCACACCTCCAATATACCTAAACAATCAGAAATTGAGGAGTGGTCTTACCTTAAAGAAGTAAGTCTGCCTGAACTGGATGTGGGTGTAGGCTTACTCATTGGCTCAAACTGCCCAAAAGCCATGGATGGAACCATGGCACATAATTAACAGCAGTGATGGTGGACCTTGGCAGTGAAGACAGCCATTGGATGGCCTGTCAATGGTCCCATGTGAAAGGAACTTGATGACACAAAGAGCAAAGTACCTCAGTGTTCAGTGAATAGGATCTCCTTAATGGAAATCGAGAAGCTGTTGATCCAACAATATAACACAGAGTTTACCGAACGCAGCTACAACGACAAAGAAGAGTTGTCCCGAGCGGGCAAACAATTTGTGCAGTCTGTGCATGAAACAACAACTCTCGAGAATGGACGTTATATGTTTGGTTTACCATTCAGAAACAAGAAGCTCCAAATGCCTAACAATCGCTGTGTGGCAGACCAGCGTATTGACAGCTTGCTCAGAAAATTCAAGAAAGATCCTGTGTTTTTCAAAGATTATGAAGGCTTTATGGACACTATCATCAGTAAAGGTTATGCTGTACAAGTCCCAGCTCAACAATAGAACCGTGAATATGACAGGGTGTTCTACATTCCGCATCACGGGGGCGAAGTTATGTCTTGGCTATTGGTGGGAATTGATAAGAATTTAGCGATTCCATTATCGATACTGCTTATCGATTCGATTCCTTACCAATTCTCTTATCGATTCTCATTGGGTGAGGGAATTAAATAATACAAATTGATTTGTTTGCTTGAACTCTTTATTATATTATCTTTGTCTCTTTAATGTCCTGCAAGAATGTCAGCTCTCTTTTAATCCACCAGGTATAGATTGTTTTCACTGGATAATAATATATACAAAAGCACTATATAAAATTGATGAATTATTATTATTATTATTATTACAACATATGACACATTTTGGCTACAAACACTTGAGAATATTTACAGTGCTCCTTTTGAACTTGAACAACTTGATCCAAAACTAATTCAGATATAAAACAAATAATTCTTCTGTAAAAAAAGAACATATTAACCAAAAGTACAGCTGCACTTATTGTTATGTATTTAAATAGTAAAGCTTTAGTTTAGCCTTTGTTTACATTTCTATAAATAGACCTTCAGAGACGCCGTCCCCTGGTTGTTACATGTGACATCATCAGCCGTGTGTGTGAATGTGTGAAAGAGCAAACTAAAGGCAATGATCAGTACAAGTCCGCCCCCGTGTCTGATTACTTGTTATGAGGACATAAACTGGTGACGAGGTGTTCTTCCTGAAGTTTGTTGTTTTTGGAGGAAAAGTCCGTGCAAGAAGCAACTTTACCGCGAGTGTACAGAACCCGGAAGTGAGTGGCGGAGCAACAGTTTTCACAGTATCAATGTGAATCGTGATACCTATAAATCGATTTTTAACTGCCTTACGATTAATCATTACATCCCTATGCTTATGTGTTAAAAATGTTTTATATTTGCTGACTGTGTTATGACGTCACTCCTAACTTTTTACGGTGATTGGATGTAACTTACATCAGTCATGTTTGTTCTTAAGCCAAATATGTGATGGAAGCAACACAGTCTTTTGACCGCGCTTCAGACATTGTAACTTTTTTCTTATTTTTACAACTAAAAAGTTTAAAACTAGAAGGAGGTTGTCATGTCTCGTTGCTCGCCTCCGAAATGTGGTGGTAAAGAAAGTTCGATTTACACAGTGGTACACGAGAGGCACGAGCCAAGTGTCACGACAATATTATTTTGTTTGAAATAAACTACGTGCACTGTTGCGTATTTAAATGCTGGAACATTCCTTTTGCATGTCAAATCTTTATTGGAAATGCAATTATTAATATATAATAATTATACATATGTATATATATATATATAAAAACATTTAACGCTAAATTTTTAACGCTAAATTTTGCTGCCACCAACTCTTAAGTAGGTGGCCAGTGTCCCCATGATTCTAATCATTATATGTTTACCTTTTATTAACCTTTGCACATGTTTGCTTTGTGTGTGTGTTAGTTATACCCACCTACCCCCCAAAAAAATTAAATAAAAAATTACCAGCAGCCCCTAATTTTAATTAGCAAAAATATGTCACAAACACATTATTCAATAAACCACTAAAATATAGTAGAACAGATTTATAAAATGCAAGCAATGGATATTGGAGTCATTAGGTTGTTGCAGTTTTTTTCGACCTTAGGGTCAGGACCCCATGTGGGGTCGCCTGGAATTTAAAATGGGGTCGCCTATAATGTCTAGTAATTAAAAAAAAAAAAAAAATGTAGGTAAAAAAGGATTAGAATTTTTTATTTATTTATTTTAAATACACATCACACAATTAATATCAAATAACTGTATCCTATACTTAAACTTTCTCAAATATAAATCTAGTTCAAATAAAATGCACTATAAAATATCTAAACTGGCACACTTGTCACTTTGTGGACTATTCCTTTCTACTCTGTATCTGTAACACACTTTAATAAACATGATCAAAAACTAATTGTAGAAAAAATAATGTCTCTGGGGTCGCCGGACATTTGTGATATTAAAATGGGGTCACGAACCGAGAAAGGTTGGGAACTTTTGGGTTAATATGAAAAAATGAAAGCTTATTTAATAATGCAAGAATACTAGTATAGTTTACGGGCTAAAAAAAAAAAAGAAAAGACTTAGAGTAGGGGCCCAACAAAATGGTTTGAACCCAGGTCTCAAAATGTGGTTCTACGCCCCTGTAATTACCGCTTCATAATTTCATATGCTTTTTCATTTGTGGAACAGTCTGTTCTCCTAAACCCCCAACTGTGTCTCAAACATTGGTTCCCTAAGGCTTAATCTACAAATTCAAAACAATAAATGTAATTTAAAGTAAAATGTATTTATTTATTAAAAATACCATGCAACTTTCACGTGATTCCTTCAATAGTAAGCAAATAGCTAATACTTGCCTGATACTGTCAGAGGTGTGATAAAATGGCCTCTACAGCATAACATTTTTACTAAGCAATAGTTTGATTTTTAGTTTGTGGTGAATTTGTTTAAAAAATAGCCTAAAACAGAACTAGGAATATTTCCTGATTATTTTTAAATTGATTACATCTTCCCAAATACCCCCTGCAATGTGCTCCTGTACCCCTAGAGGTACACATACCCCTTTTTGGGAACCACTGATCTATGGCATGGTAGAATAAATAACTTTCGTTAATAGTGGTAAAAAGCACAATACAACGATGATCGATAGGGGAGAAAATTATATTCACCCCAATATTATTATTGTTTTTATTATTATTATTATTATTATTATTATTATTATTATTTCTACAACTAAATATCTGTGTTTATTATATTCTGTCTTTCTATTCATGGGATTTTATTAAGGTCTCTAGATTATAAAAAGATAATAAGAAATGGAGTGAACGGGGAAAGACGTTTAGTGCGTCACATGCTGGTCACGAGCCTTTTTGGTTTGTTTCGCTGCTGTTCACGCATTAACTGATATGGGTGTAAATTCCTGTACTGTATGCGAGCCTACATCATATTACATTGTGTATTGTGCGCTATGTTGACTCTTGGTTACTGGTCGAGCGTTGTGGCTTGACTAAAGCACGGGACGTGGTTGTAATTAGAGCTACGAGCTACTACGTCTTTAATGGTGCATTCAATGACTCAAAATTAAATACAGCGTTGTATTTAGCTTTTTTCCACTTCGTGTGGAAGATTGATAAGTAGGTAAATGCAAAAATACGTCTTCATATAACATTTCCGTACATGTACAACTAAACGGGCTTCAAGTTACAATTTACATTAGTTAGTTTATACGACGAATGTGGCTTTTTAAAAATTACATTCCAAAATTTAGATGCACATATTTTTTTTTTTTTTTTTTTGCTTTGGTATTTATTTGGTTGTGTTCAAATGATTTAAGTATTCTGAAACATTTGCATTTTCCTATAATAAAACGTGTCCGCTGTTATGTTCGCCATATTTTCCAAGTTTTATGTTTTTCTATAACATTGAAGGCATCCCAGGAACGACAGCACTAGCTGTTACGGTTGACGCTTAGCATACACACACAGCGAACAATCGATCAAACAACTTCTCTTCCATCATGTAAGTGTGTTATATTTCTACTTTACATGTTTTTTTTTTTTAAAGTGGGCATTCTCCGCTTTCTTGTTACATTGTATTAAAAGGTCACTGAACACAGATCAAACTTTTTTTGCTAGACCGCAACAAGTGCTACAAGCCTACTTTAGCTCCTTTCTCCTGCACTGCTTAACAACAATATTTTCACAGCCCTGTTACATTTTCTAACTTATCAAAATGCTTTTATTACGCTAATACAGTAGTTTTTTCTGTTTCAAAAGTAGTCAGGTTACAGTTAAACCTCGGGTAAGTGCTATGTTTGCAGAGCAATGCAAACTTTAACGCTAACAGCAAGCGCAGCGCTAACTTCATAGCTAACATTTCCTGAGAGTCCGGGTTTGATGTTTAGTTTGTCTCAGTTATAAACCGTCTGTTGTGAGTGTTTCATGGTCCAGGTATTTTAAGAGGTGCAGCATTAAGTGTGTTATATTGCAAATACTTTGAGACAAATTGACACTGTGGTCGGCTGCACTAGCCGAGCTTCTAAATCATTTTGCGTATCTATGCTAGGTTCAGTGGTAAGGTGTGTTCACGAACACTTCGTAAAACTCTAGAGACTACTCTGCAATGTTGTGAATCATACGTAGGCATTGGGCAAAAACACTGAAACATACACAAAGTGTATAAAAAAAAAAAAAGAGATGCACAGAATGACTCCAAGAATACACAAAAAACAACAAAAATAAACAAAGTGACAGAAAAAATACTCAAAATGACTAAAATAATGCACAAAACGACTCCATAAACACACAAAACAACAATGACTTCAGAAACACACGAAAAAAGGCAACAAAATCACACAATAATACTCCAATAATACACCGAACTACAATTTAAAAAAAAAAAAACACACAATATGCTCAGAAACAGAATACAAAAATCAAAAGAAAAATACAAATAGGTGACACACACACCCTTTGTAAATTCATTTTAATGCTCAGATTGGTCATAGCCTTAAACAAAGTGTCTGATGTTCCAGGCCTCAGACAAATCTAACTATTGTTCCGGTGTAGTGTAGAATAAACCTACCGTGAAAGTTTCCTACGGTAGACAGTGGGCATGTGCAATTGGCGAACTGCGCAAGCGCGTCAGTCATTTTGAAAAAAGGTAATAATATTTCCTTTAATTTTTAGAGTTCAGATTAAGGTTAGAATTACGATTTATCATAGTAAGAAAAATTAAAAAAAACATTGTACGTAGAGCGAGAGAGAGAGAGTTACGACAACGGAAGTCCAATGCTTGATCGTCACGTGATTCATGTAAAACTGAATTTGTTTCCGGAAGTTAGTGGCGGGCCATTCGAATCCATTGATTACGAGTGACATAACTGGGATTTTCGGTAATTTGTCATCAGTATCTGCATTGATCGACAATATTTATACAGTACACTGTCATATGAATGTTTATATACAATATATGTTTATGTAGTTTCAGAAATAGTTTTTTTTTTTTTTTTTCCTAACGTAAATACGTATTAATCTAAACATCTTACCTGCTTTTTTGGTTAAGGCCAACATTAATGGTTAAAAAATGTGTTAATATGTATTGTATACAGGATGTATTGCTTTGAATTCTCTTTAATTTTCTTTTAAAAAAAAAAAAGGCGGTCATTAAAAAACACATTCAGACAGGACACATTGAAAACTTATTTATTATGTTCATACATATATACAAATAAACATTAGATTTTACTATGCACTTATGTACCAAGAAAAATGCATTAAAAAAAGTTTAACAAAGTCGGAAACATTAATAACTTGTCATGCAGTTTCCTGTGCTGTATGGGGATGCTCCACTCGTTCTGAAAAAGGAGTGAAAATGTTTGGCTTCCCAACCGAACCAGAGAGGAGAAAGAAATAGTTAGCCAAAGTCAACAGGAGCAATCTAAAAAAATAAATCAGAATTATAACAATTTAAAAAAAAAACCTCTGAGGCGATCATATTCAAACACTTCATTTGCACTTTTCCCACAAATAACACAATTGAAAAGCTTATTGTTTGATTAAAAAAAAAAAAAAAAAAAAGATGATATGTAGTCTATGTGGGTAGATAAAACTGTGTGAAGTAAACGTTGTGTATTTGCTAATGATCCCTTAATTTTCTAAGGAGAATTTTGAATTTTTTTTAGAAAAAAAAATGAAAATAAAAATTTACTAGTTTAGCGGGGGATAATCCACTAACATGCCTTAATGCACACATTAATGGGTTTAGATACGCTGATAATAATAATAATAATGTCTTACCCTTCAAAAGTGCATCTCAAAACCGTCTAATCCGCTCTAGCTCCATTGGCTACAGTAGTAAACTGATCACTTTTAGGAACAATTGTGAGGCTCCATGAGCCGCCATTGCTTTAAAAAAAAAAACGAACTATTGGAGTGAACGGAGTTGTCGCAACTTTCTCTATATACGGCTCTGATTGTACGTATACATGTAAATATTTACTACGCTATTCGTGCGCATGCGCCTGTAGGAGGCTTGATTTCACATATTTAACACTGCAAGTTCCACCTTTTAAAATACATATATACGAAAAAAGAAACATTTTATTGTATTTCCTGGGTTAGATATTTATTTATTTTTTTCATTTTAACATAATTAACATGGCAAATTCCACTTAAAAATACATATACGAAAGAAAAAAAGAAACATTTTAGGGTATTTCCTGGGTTAGAGTTAGGGATAGGGTTATGGTTAAACTAAAACTGATGAAACTATAGCAAGAAGAACGCGGGTCCGGCAGTGACGGAACTACCGGCATTTGGCTTACTGCTCATGCGGATGCATGTGCACAGGAAGTGCCGGAACTATAGTCAGAATTGTCTGAGTTCCGGACCCGGACCTCAGACAAATCTGACCAATGCAACAGCCTATTTTAAATGCTGACATGACTTGATTAGTGTGGCCCTTGGATCAAACAATCACATTTTTGTGGACCCCACTGTGACAAAAGTTTCCAATGTTTGTTAAAAATGTGTGACCGTCAAAGTCTGT
This sequence comes from Gouania willdenowi, assembly GCF_900634775.1. Classification (NCBI taxonomy): domain Eukaryota; kingdom Metazoa; phylum Chordata; class Actinopteri; order Blenniiformes; family Gobiesocidae; genus Gouania; species Gouania willdenowi. The sequence continues at coordinate 23,749,480 of NC_041048.1, read as the reverse complement.
CATATTTTTGTGTGTTTTGTTTAAACTGTGCTGGCATAAACTAGCTGCCATTTTTTCTTTTGTCGTATTGAGGGATGTTAAAACGATTCAAAATGATGCAAGACATTTTAAAACAAACACAAAGCAGTCTTTAAAAACATTGTCATAACAAAACAAAATTGCAAATAGTATATTATCACAGATTATACTTGTGGTTAATACATAGAAATGATTGCAAATGTTTGTTTTCTATTTAAATACCATAACCTCATATTGAAGTGGTAATTAAAATGATCTCTACCAATAAATTAGTGTTAATACTTATTTCCCTTTGATGCAATATTATTGTTACACACAGGCTGAGGACTCTGTATAATCATAATCACTACTCTACGTTGACATTTTTTAGAAATCAGAATTTATTTTGGTATTTAAGCCCACACCCTGATATGGATCCTAGTTTCAGCTGCTCTGAGTCATTTTCTCATTTTTTTCAATCATGAATCAAACGCACCCTATTTATCTTAAAGAGAAAGTCCATCGATTTTGAAACATGATTTTATTTTGTTCTGCTGTTTACTCTACCAGCAGTGATTTGCTCCTAACCACCTTCATCACAGTTTGTATACTATTATACTGTGCCTTCCTGCAAGCCCAATAACCATCTAAGTGCCAGGGCACAAATGAAGTATAAAGTGTATTAATTGCAACTAGGGCTGGGCGATTTTGCAAAATTCAAGTTTCGATTTGATTTTTTTTTTTTTTTCGATGCACTTAAGAATGACTGCAGATATATTGTCAAAAGTGCAACTTTATTGCTGTGATTGTCCTCAAGAGTTAAAATGCATAGAACAATCCCACTATAAAAAGTAAATGAGGCTCTGTCGTTCAACAATTTCAAACCAAGTTTAAGCAAAAGTGCAACAGCAACTTCACATAATGAGTTTTTTTTATTTATTATTTATTTTGTTTCCTCACAGAAGTTAAAAACTAATATTTTCTTTAAAAAAGATAAATATTTCTAAAAAAGAAATGGAATTTAAAAAAATTAAAAAAAAAAGTGGAAAAAACGGAATTTGGAAAAAAATAAAATGGATTTTATAGGGCCCTATATGTTCTTTTTCAGGAAATTCTGTCTCCTGACATGTTTCGACTGCCAACTGTCAGTCTTCCTCAGAGGCATCTAGGGATTGCTTTGACGTATCCCTATGAGTTCTTTTATAAGGAAAGCCTCTACTGATCGCTTTCATGTGTCATAAAGAAAGTCGCTGATGTTGGGTCGGTTCCTCAATCATCCCACAGAGTTTTATCCAGATCAGATCCAGATTGGCACATTTCATTGTGATTTTTAGAGAAAATGCAGGTTCCCATACGTATGTATATATTTTATATATTTTTATTTTTATACATTTTTTTCTTTATTAATTTTTTTCGCTCCAGCTCAGCATACCCGAAAAAAATGTTCAAATTACTACACAACTGCAATAACATCATTTTTTTTTTTTGGAAATAAACGTCTTTCGTGAGATGCTAGGATAATTTACTTCCGGTATCTCTATCTATGTTTATCTTTGTTATATAATAAGTCAGAGCAGCAAAGCCTGCTGTGACATTGTTCTTTTGTAGAGGTAACATAGTTCCATCTAGGCAGGTTTGTCATGTACAGGATTGTAAACAATTTGTTTGTTTGCACTGTTAAGATGCATAATTTAGTTTTGTGTAGTAATGGTTTATGTCAAGTTTTTAACAAGAAATTGATGGTATTTGTTGAACTCCATGTGTTAATGCTAAATGTTTATTACATTATGTTACAAGTAATTATTCTTTTTAAACTAATTTGAAGCTTTGACTGAATCATCTGAACTGGATTGATGTTAAGAAGCCACACAGCTTCTTTCTAATGTCAAGTTGTAAATTATAGTTTTTAAAAGTGGGCTAAATAGAATTTGATGCGGTTCTGAATTTGGTTGTGTTTATTTTCCTTACCTGTGATGTTAAATCACGTGTCTTTGACAATGAGCAGAGCAGAGCAGTGCTGTGTGAGGTCAAAAGGTGGCAGTAGATCACCACAGAACAAATACACCAGGATAAATAAAATACACAAGCATCAACCCTGGATAAAACCATCATGACGCTAGATAATTTCCTGCTGGGTTAAAGGGGGATGTCGTGTTAGCACAGCTTGTCATTTACTAGAAATGTGCAGTTTGGAGTAAATTGTTGATATCTTAAAAAGAAGCACCTAAAAGTTGGTTGATTCTGAGTTGTATCTTTTTAAAATGTCAATAAATTCAACCCTTGTTAGAAATGAAATCAGGGTTTGTTTTAGATAGGGCTGGGTGATTTTGCCTTCAAAAAAATCTCATTTCTTAAAGTTTATTTATTTATTTATTTTTTCCAATGCACTTAAAAATGACTGCAGACATCAGATATATTGTCAAAAGTGCAACTTTATTGCTGTGATTGTCCTCGAGTTAAATTACATAGAGCCTCATTTACTGTTTATTTTGGGATTGTTCTGTCATTCAACTATTTGAAGCTCTAACCCAGGTTTAGGCAAAAGTGCAACAGCAACTTCACAGTAGCTTAAATTTCCTGATTAAGAAATCAGATAACTACATATTTTATAACATATAACTTGTGCATATATGTGTTGATTTTATTATGTTTGTATTTGTATATATTTAATGTGTACAACATTACACTCGATACTTTTTTCTTTTTTTTTTTTTTTATTCGTCTTTGTTGAAACCTGTATTACAGCCTAAAATACTTGAGTGACGCCAACATGATCCTAGACTGAACAACCAGAATGAGTGGAATAGATTTTTAGGTTTCTAGAGCATAAAAATACATGTCGGTTATGCCAATATAGTGATGTTTACACTTTGTTCCTTCAGGTCAGGTGTTGGTCCAGAAGGCCAGGGTGCAGCGCCCTCCAACAGGCGCTTGCAGCAGACACAGGCCCAGGTGGATGAGGTAAGATGCTCTACACGTAAATGTTCAGCTTGGAACAACTATGCATATGTGGGTTTGCAATATTACTGTATAGTGCTGGGTTTTTCAATCACTGTGCTGCGGCACACTTGTGTGCCATGAGAGATTATGAGGTGGGCCGTGAGAAGTTATTCAATATCACCTAATTGTTCTAAAAAAACACTAGGGATGTCCCGTTACAACTTTTCTACTTCCGATATGATACCGATATTGCATTCTTACGTATCGGCCGATACTGTAATGTATAAAATGAATTGCAAAAAAAAACAAAAATCGGAAATTTAATCCGATATTTGTTTTTTGGCTGATATCGGACCGATATCCGATATCAATATTGGATATCAGTCCGGTATAGACATTCAATTGTCGAATACTGCAGATATTATGTTGAAGGTTAAAATGTATGTAACCAACTGGTTAATAATAAATGGGTCCGTTTTTCTCATACCTTCTGTTGCTGACTGTTGTTCTGTTTGAGTAACATGACTTGATCAAGCCTTTTCTAACATTCTAAACTACAAAATAAGTAATTATTGTTTTTTTTTTTATTATTTTTAAAAGAAGAAAAAAAATAAAAGTATGTATGGGTTCAATATTGGTATCGGCCGATACGCAAGGCTGCAATATCGTAAATGAAAAAGTTGTATCGGGACATCCCTAAAAAACATTTTTGAAAACGAATTAATTATTGTCTGCAAATATGCCATTGTGCTGCCATAAGCCCCTCCCCCATCCCAAAGCGCACAGAGGTAATATGTATATGTATATATATATATATATGCATAAAATGTATATAGCGCAAATTACAGCAATAGTCATCTCGAAGCTCTATCAAAAAATTAAATTCTTAAGAAAAAAGAAAGAATCAGCTATTTAACAGAATAAAGTTAAGTTGTAGTTCTAATCATATTTAATGTTTTTTTTAAACTTGCTTTTATTTCTCCCAAGACGTGTATCAAATATTCTGAATATGAAAGATGATGAAATAAAAAAAAAAATGTTTGGTTTGTATTCAAGACACTTTGATAAGAGTGGCTGCATATTGTTCATTGCACTTTATATTTGAAAAATAAATATGAAATATTATAATAGATTTTGTTGTTGTTCATTTGATTCCTATTAAAATCACTTATAAGAATTAAACAATAAAAACGCAAGTTTAAAAAAACACTTATAATGACTGCAGATTATTATTTACACTTTTTTTTTTTAGAAAGAAATTTGAAAGATCATAAAAACGTTTTTCTTTCTGTTTATTTGATTCCTATTTTTTTTTTTACATTTTTTCAAATAAAAGATAAGATGTACCTTGGCTCAAAAAAGGTTGAAAAACTCTACGTATCGTGTTTAAAAAAAGGTTCAAACGAATTAAAATTGTTTAAAATTAGTGACTTTTCTGTAAGTATGTAAAATCTTCCTTGTAATAAGAAGCATTCACCCTTTAACAACCCTTCTCTGTCTCTGTCGCTCTCCTGTTTTTGCCTTTGTCACCGTAGCTCACTTAATGTTGCCTTACAGACACTTACATAACCTTTGGCAACTGTCACGTCATCGATTTTCCACAAATTGGAAATACTTGCTCTCAAAATGTTCCTCTACAATCACATGTCAGCTAATGTAGCATTTAGCTTTGGTTTCTGTTCGATGAATTTCTCCTTCAGGTTTTCACGAGTTCTGATCAGAACTGTGTCAGTGTGGCCACTTTGGATTAAAAACACCTGCCAAGTCTTTGTCTTAATCCTCACGGCTTGTTATCCCCTCGCTTTCCTTCCTGTAAGCTCCTCCCATACAGAACTTTAAACATAGCATGTCACACAATGTGTCCAATTGGTGTTCAGTGGATTATGTAATGGTCGTCTCCCTTGTTATGTAAGACACTGCCTACACACTCTGCTCCACCCTGTCGCTCTGGAAGGAGGGGCCATCGTGGAGTTTTTAGTTCAGTGGAACATGTTGGTTCTGCATTTTTTTGGATACGGTCTGCACAAGCAGTCAATATAACACAATGTTTGTCTCTGTATATGTGTGTAAAATAAACAGAATAAAAAAAAAAAAACCCACTTTGTTTGCATTTGTTGATTAGGTGGTGGATATTATGCGTGTTAATGTGGACAAAGTGCTTGACCGGGACCAGAAGCTGTCTGAACTGGATGACCGGGCTGACGCACTGCAGGCTGGAGCCTCCCAGTTTGAGACCAGTGCAGCCAAACTGAAAAGAAAGTACTGGTGGAAGAATTGCAAGGTACCAAAATATAAGAAAAGACATGAGAGCCACATTATAAATAATGACCATTTATTCATTACAGCTTTAGCACACACAGGATTAATAGTTTAACTGCACACCACACACTTATATCTAGATGTTGTTTTCAAACCGTATTGGATTTTTAGTGCAAAAGAAATAATTGAAACATTGAAATGACGATAGTTGCATAGATTTCTTGCTGTTTTTATTTGATACTGAAATGTCTCCTTTCGCTTTTTTCAGATGTGGGCAATCCTGATAGCTGTCATAGCCATCATTGTTCTCATCATTATAAGTAAGTATCAAGCCCTTAGTCAGCCTTACAAGTTTATATAATATGGTGTTGTGATTTTTTTCTCTCAAAATGATCTAAAGCAGGGCTAATCATTACTGGTATGTAGTCATGGCTGACCAGTGGAAAGCAGTTATCAGGGGTTTTACTGTGGGGCAGGTTTAATTAGCAATGAAAAAGGCTGTTCCAAAGTTGATTTTGAATTTGAAAAGTGTCCTGATCTGACAGATCTCTGGGAGTCAAGAACAAATAGTGATTGAAATGAAATGGGAGTCAAGAATAAGTAGTGAAATGTGTGATTCTTATTTAAAATACAAAAAAAAAAAACCCAAACAATTACTATTAAGTCAGAAGTCGAAATCATGATTTTACTAAAAAACTATATTTTAAGGGCTAAGGAATATATAAGTAGTCATTTCTGCTTTTCTTCTTATTTAATTTTGCATTGCTAAATTAATTTCTGTTTTCCAAGTTTGTTACATTTTAAGGGTTTTTGAAAATGTTCCCTTCTTTCTTCACAGTTTGGGCTTGCTCATAAAGGAACAACGATGAGAGGAGTTAAAGAAAAACAGTGAAGAATAAAAGTGGAGATAAAAACCTAATCCTTGTGTCAAAGGAAGAACCTACTGGTTATTAAGCCCCTCCCCTCTTTGTCTTACTTCCTTGTCCTGGATTGACATGCTTGCGCACGTGTGTGTGTTTGCATACTTTTATGTGCTTGAGTAAACATGTTATTTTACCCTAAATGTGTAATACACAAACTGTCAGATAGATACACTTGTACTGTTTTGGGGAGCACATGTACCAAAGACAAATATTCATACAAATTAGAAGATAAATGTACCATAAAGCCCAGTAAAAGTAAATATGAATCGTGCCAAAACACACGCGCACACACACACACACACACACACACACACACACACACACACCAGTCTGAAGACAAGTGGTGAACAGATTTTGTGTTAACTCTCCACTTATAATCCCATTTGATATTTAATTGATGGCCATGTTAACCAGTGCCACACTGAGAAGTGCCTTTCAGGTTATCCTGTTCCATATGGGACTCAACTGGGGGAAAAATGCTTATCCTTGGAGAGATGCTACCTTTTTCTTCTGTGACATAAGTGCTTTGACGTCTCACCACGTCTAATATTGTATCTTCTGCATGTTGGTGTTTTTCCAATATTTGGTTGGTGAATAGTAGAATCTAATGTCATTTAAAGTCATCATAATTGAGCTGTGTATTGGTGGGGAAAAAACAAAGTTGAGCCACTCAATCTTGTGTGTGTGAGGCTTTTGTTAAGAAAGGTGCCTAAAAAAATCCATTTAAATCAGCCAAAATCTGTTTCATACATAGGAGATTTACACCAATGGAGAAAAGCCAAAATACAGCTTTTAAAAACTTTAGATACAGCCTTAAAAATGTTAAATACAGCCATTTAAAGATACATCTTTTAACAACTGCCACAGGTGAGAACATGGTGTCCTCAAAGTGCTTTGTGTAAATAAAAGGTTCACTGCTTGCATCGTTCAGGTTACTTTCCCTTTGTTATGTGTTCAGTTCCACAATATTTCTCATACATTCAGTTTTATCAGCTTATTGCTTTTTATGTATTTAAAAAAAACAATCTAATTTAAGAGATGATTACATTTAGGAAGTTTGTAGGGATTCAGCCTCGTGTGATATCTTTGTCTGGCTATGAGATGATATGAAACAAACACTCCAACACTGGATTTGAGCTTTCTCTTTTTCCATAGAATTTCACTATATGTCTTTGTGAACTAATATTATATTAATCAGTTGGTTTTAGGACTCTGACTAGCCTTTTTTTTTGAGGTTCTGATTTGTGTGCCTAATGTGGATTTAGAAGTGAATGCAAATGTTTGTGTAGACACTTTTTTACACATAAAAACAGACTGTAGCACAAGTAGAATTTTTTTAAGGCACAAAAATGCTTTTGACGCTGCAGCTTTTCATATCTGAAGTATAAAATTTTTTATTTTTTTTTACTCTTTGGGGTTCACACAGACACTACAAACCTGGTGAACTAAAAGCCTTACTGGTGTCAACAGACTGGAAATGTTTGTGGAAATGAGTGCAATTCTACTCTGGCCCTAAATCATTTTGTGCTTTAAATAAACAGATATAACCTTTGTGACCTCAGCCTGTTTTTTGAAGACCAAAATGAGATTTAAGCTCAACACAAATACTAGCACTGAACAACAAAACTGCAGCAAACAACTGAATTAATCCATTAGACTTTTAAAGACATCTGGACTAAGTTGACATATTTAGTCCCCAAACATTATTCAGAGTTTTCCAAACTCAAGCTTTGGTAAAGGCAGCCCGTTCATTTTGCCCTTTATTTTCATTGTATTCGCAAAAAGTGAAACTTCTGCATCGTTCTACCATTCAGGATTAGTCACTTTATGGAGAAGTCTGTTTGGTAATATGCATATTAATAAAAAAAACTTAATGATTTAATGAGTCCATCAGTACTAAAAACCATCTCAAAAGATTAAAAAATATATATATTTTCAGTTTTTAGGCGATTTCACAAAAGGTAATTTTGAATCTGTAATGTGACTGCATGCATTGCATCTCTTCTCCTTGTCAATCCCAAAGGGGTGTGGCTTTTTGTTCCTGAATTTATCTAAAGCTCTTAAAAAAAGTACAATCCACGTTTGTTTGAGTGTCTTCCTGAGAAATAAGTTTTAATGGATTCTATTGGAGTCGGTGTTTGAGAAAAAAAAAACTGTCCTGCCTTATTTGCAGTAATTTTATAAAGATTGAAAACATTGTATAAAATACTGTTTTTTTTTATTTTTTTTAAACACCAAACTATTGTTAGATATTTGTAACAGAGTATAAAACAAATCACTACTATTTTTAACCCTTGTTATCTTTGTGCATATTAAAGAGTAACTAAACCTGTGGGCATGGCTAACATGCAACAGGTTATGCTACGCTAACTACCAACTCAATACTCACTATAGCTATACCCACAATTGTCTCTAACCTACCCACAGACTGCAGAGTTCATTGTGTTAGTTTTTATAGGAGGGGCGGGGCTAACAGTGGTGGCTCATAAACGTATGATGCCACCCAAACGTCACAAACCACCATTCTCAGCCAATAGCAAAATGAATTGTTGTAGCTGGGTTTTAACCCACGGAGGGCAATCACTCTTACATTTTTACAACAAAATATGCCAGCTCTTAAATAAACAAGACAACTTCATACCTAAATACATTTGTTTTCAACAGTTATCAGGGACAGCCTTTAATTTCTGCATAAAAGCTTGGTTTGTTTTTATTTTTCAACCCGTTCGATATTCTCTTAGCCCTAGGTCCTTAAAGTGAGGTATGGGTACCCCTAGGGGTATGCAAATTGTCATAGGTGGTACATGAATAGAAATTTTAAAAAAAAACAGCATAACAACATTAGAAACTAGAATATAAATAGACCAGCAGTCAGGAGCCTCCATGCATTGCCACAAATTACACATGCAGAGCATCATCATGCAGCCTCAGACAGAGAAAGAATCTCGTTAAAAAAGCATCATCCAAACATTCCATTGTTCTGTTCATCCTCTCAACCTCGCCCTTGTTGTATAGTGAGTTGTATTTCACAGCTTCGGACTGATGAATATGTTGTATTGCTGAAATATATTCAATTACCAAATGTTTGGTGGATTTCTTTTTCCCCCAAAAAAAGATTGTTTCTCATGAAAATGGCAGTAATCTGATTAATGAAACAAAGCAAACAAGGGATAATTCAGAATAAGATGTTTAGTTATTACAGATTATATTAGTATGTTTTATTATATATCATTTATCAACAGGATAGGTACAATTCAGAGACAAATTTCATTGTAGGGTTACATTGCATTATTATGTTTTTTTTTTTAAAAGTATGCATGAGTAGGGGGTACATGGATTAAGGTTAAAGGTCTGAAGGGGTACGGGAGAAGTTTGGCAACCACTGCCTTAATCAATCTGGGACCCTGACTGTGGCTTTAGAAGGGATCAAATAAATGGGGTATTTGTATAATGGCCTGTGTGTGTGTGTTTTTTTTTTAATCTATTCTGGCGGCACGTCTTTCATGTAAATAATCAAACACATCATCTAATTAAAAACGTCCCAAAAGCCCATATTGTGTAGACCGAGCCGGGGTTTTCATTGAGGAGCAGTGCTACTGAGCGGTCGTGCGCTGCGTGAGCCCCGGGCTTGTTGTTGCCCTGTTACGTAACGTGGAGATCCACGTGTACCGACTGACGCCCGACAGACCTCAGTGCTGGCCCCGCCCACTCACTAGAGAGCTAGCCAACCACAGGAGAGATGTAAATATAGCTCGTCCTATCAGCAGGGAGTGGGCGTGCCAGTGACATGCCGGGCTCACGTTGCACAAATGTGTCAAGCTCTTCGGAAAGGATGACAACTGAGCTCCGTTATTAGCAGATAACCACAAAAAATTATATTTATATTCAAAACGACCTGACAATCCACACAGAGTACTAAAGACGCCTGGATGCTAAAGGGAGGACACTCTTCGTTACAAAAAGGTAAATATTTCTATGGCATACTGACTACTTTAAGTCAGCGCTGTCGCTCAACTCCTCATGCACGACCCCAACTAGAGATAGTCGTGACTGTAAAAAAAAAACCCAAAAACCCCAATGTAATGGTTCTCTAGTGCGGTTTACATCTAGTACAGTGTTCTAACTGTGTGTTGTGTACTAGTGTTTGTGGGTTTCAGGTGGTGTAGACTGGGTTGACTGTAGGGGGTAGTGCCCGTGCGATGCTAATGCTAACGTGTTAGCTGTGTAACATGTCTGCTACAAGTCAGGCTGCCGATCCACTCACATCAAATAATAGCTTCTTATCTGCAGTTTAAACGCATTATAGTTCAGCTACAATAACCAGCACTCAGAGATGCTGTGTTTCTATGTGTATAATGCATTGCTCGCTGTGTTTTGTTTGTAATACCATCGCTGACCAATAGAGCTATTGTGAATGTGTGTTATGATGCAGTGTTGGGTGTTTTTGTCTGAACATGGCAGATGTAGGACACTTAAACACATTAATCAACAGCTTCTACACTGTGCTCCAGTGGGCTCCTCTGCAAAGAATGATGGACCTCTTAAAATGGTCGCTCCAAAGAATCCATTAATTGTTTTACTGTAAAGAAACGCAGCTGTTCACAAATGTGCACGTGTCTTTTAAAGAAAAACATTGTAGCAGCTGACATTTCTGATAAAATAACAAATTATCTACAATTGTTGTTGTTTTTTTTAGGTTATCTTTCAAACATTGCACATACTTAAACTTGTTGCCTATAATCGATCTACAGTGGCAACTACAGGTGTGCATTGCCCTGAATCTGATGATACGATTCACGATTTGCACGATACGATATATTCCGATACTAAACAATATGATATACATCGCGATTCCAATGATTTTCACTTTTTCTATAAAAGTGAATTTGATTTTTAAACTTGCAAGACAAAGTAAATGGTTACTAACTGTAATTAAATTACAAATATTAAAAAACAAAAACAAAAAAAAAAACAAGTGGTATGTTTATCAGACTGTCAAATTATATTTAAAAAAAAAAAAGTGTAACTTTGGCTTCTACAACCAATTCTGATTCTGTTAAAGCTGCACTACCGGATTCTTGAATCATGACAGAGGGGCATGGCTGAATTCAAACCGTAAATCCCGCACCCCACTCTGATTATCTCTCCCAGTCTCCTCCTCTCACGGAATTGCACGAAATCGCACACGAGAGGTGAAAGTGCACTACCGGTAAAAGACGTTTCCACGCAAAAGGAGACACACAAAATATAGGAAAATGGAACATTAGATTACCTGTCTAGAAGGAGAACAGCCACTTGCACGTCCAAAGTTAGTCCAAGACTGAAAACAAGTTGGCACCGTGCACGCGCTTCACTATTTATTGCGGCAGCCAATGAGGAGGCTCCTGGAGGGGGTGACCGCCAAGATTTTGTCTTCTGGGGTTTTATTAACTAATTAATTAAAAGGCACAGACAACATGCAGACATACGATTTTTTCAGAAATGATTACTTTTACAATATGATGTTAATGAGATTTTTTTTTTTTTAATTAAAGAAAATAAAACGAGTACCCCAGCTTTAAGTTCCACATACATCTATAAAAGTGCCAAGTATGTTTTATGAAAATAAAGTGCAATTCACTTCCAAGCTAAAGTGCATTGAGGAGTGAGGTCGTTTAACAAGGTTTGATGTGGTTCACTGACACGTAGCGACTGGGAGGTTACGTGCTATACTTATGTTTTGGATCGATACTATAAATGTCACATTATATCACAGAATCAATTTTTTTCTGACACCCCTAGTGTGTTGTAAAGTGTCAGTGAACATGAAGTGAATATTATTTGAATTTATGATTACAACTTTAATTGTCTTTAGTAGCTACCAAAGTCATATATTTGGGCTAATTTTGATCTCGGGCTGCATGTTTGTCATCATCGTATAGGTTTTCTCTACTCCACATTCAGATTTATCTTACAAAACAAGTGACGTAATGTAAGGAGGATTGCTTTTCAATACACTTTACCTCTCAGTGCTCGGAAGTAAATAAATCTCTAAGACAGGACGCTAAATATCGAGTAACCTTCACTAATTTTAGCAGATATATTTATAATATTTACCGTTGTTGTTATGTGTGTTTGTCTCCATAGAGTGTAACTTTATCCTATATGTATGACCTATATATAAATTAAGGTAATTATATATTTTAGTCATTTCCTGACTTAACTCTTACATACACAAACTTCAGTCAGATAAACAGACCCACAGGATGGATGTGGGGGGTGGGGTGGGGTGGCATGTTAATGGGTCACATTTTTTTTTTTATTGGTTTGCTAACAAAGATAAGGCCATTTCTTTCAATGCCATGGCTGTTACATTTTTCAACCTGATTAGGTAGTGTATGTGTATGTACCTTAACCCTGTAAATGTTTAACTGCTTTCGAGGAGTGTCAGTTCATCATATTCAAATTCTTGCTTCTTTTAAAAAAAAAAAAAAAAAAAAAAAACAGTCAAGCAATGAATTTAATCAGATTGTAAGTTGCCAAATCACAAGTCTATTATACATAAGCATGTATAAGATTGCTGTTTATTTGGGAATCCAACTGCCATCCTATTGCCGATATCAGATATCAGTCCGATATCAGCCAGAAAACGAATATCGGATTTTATCGGACTGCATCTAAAATCTCCGATATATATTATATTGTATTTATTCAATTGTAGAATACTGTAGATATTATGTTAAAGGTTAAAAAGTACGTAACCAATTGGTTAATAATAAATGGGTCAGTTTTTTCTCATACCTACTGTTGCTGACTATTGTTCTCTGTTTGAGTAACATCACTTGATCAAACCTTTTTGATATTGATATCGGCCAATACTTGTCCCGATACAACTTTTTCACTTCCGATATGATACCTATATTGCAGCCTTGCATATCGGCCGATACCGATATTGATCTGATACGATATCAGCATGAATCATACATACTTTTATTACTTATTTTGTAGTGTGGAATGTTAAAAAAGGCTTGATCAAGTGATGTTACTCAGACAGAGAACAATAGTCAACAACAGTAGGTTACTTTGTTGGAGTGTGAACCACAGTCACCTAGGGATAGAAGTGCTGGAGCGGAAAATTTTATCGGAGAGCTTATATCGTTATTTTAGATGTAGTCCGATAAAATTCGACCTTCGTTTTCTGGCTGATATCGGACCGATATCCGCTTTCACCTCTACTCAAGGCTGCTATATCGGTATTGTATCAGAAGTGAAAAAGTTGTATCGGGACATCCCTAATAATAACTTTGGTTTCTATAGCAGTTTTTATGACTCTCAAAGCACTGTACAATATTCATTCACATCAGTCATACCAGTGGTGGTAGGCTACATTGTAGCCACAACTACCCTGGGGCATACTGACAGAAGCATGGCTGCCATTATTTGCCTACGGCCCCTCTGACCACCACCGACATTCATGTGCAATTCATACAAACCAATGAGGGTTAAGTGCCTGGCCCAAGGACACAACAGCAATGACTGGGATAGAGTGGGGTTCGAGCCACCAACCCTTTTGTAATTGGACGACCCACTTTATCACTGAGCCAGGGCCACCTCAATTGATCCATGAACGGCCAACGCGCAACTTTAATTCAATAGATGAGCTAAAACATTGAAAAAGATCAATTAGTAACTTAAGGATCTATATAAAACATTTTGATGTGTTTTTTTCTGTTGGATTAATCTTTCTAATATAAAGGTGCATCATTTATTGTTTTTTTTCTGTTTTTTTGCATTGGTACCAAAATAAGTAATTGTTCTGTTTCTGCTATAATTTAAAAGAAATACATAATTTAATTTGTTTCTCAACATGTGTAGTTTCATTCTCTCTTTTCCTACATTTTAAAAGTACCAGTCCTCTTGTACATTTGATTTGACATTTTCTTTACAGCGGAGCAGCTATTGTGCAGCAAAAGATTGCCATTATTTTGTCCCACACAGTTACTTTTCTGCTGCTTGGGGCACCAGTCTACAGTACTGCAGCATATCAACAGGTGTTTGTGTGATTATACTTTTCATTTTCATTTGTTAGGCCAGGCCAACTGTAAAAAAAGAAAATGCACACACAGTTCAGCTACAACAAAGTGTACGCAGCCTCAGCATTGTAAGCACTCACCACACAGCAATGATGTGTTATTTGCTTGAGTTCTTGTTTTCGTCAGTGCAGGTAGACCATCTCAAGTATCGTTTGTACACTCTAGGTTGAGAGTAGTGGTTATGTAATCCTGCAGTGACGACCTTATGAGAGATACACAATGTCTCGCTGGCTCCTGTTTGTGTCTCTCTGTCTCTGTGGGGACTTTTCTATTTATTATCAGAGGAAAAAAAACACCAAATGAAATAAACGCACAAGCCAAACATTTATAAATGTATTTCCATGTTTAAATTGCCTTTGATTTTAAGTCTAGTTGAGAGTCAAAAATGGAAAAAGATATTAAAAGCAAACTACCGAAATGTTGAATTTACAGCTGCCTTGTACGTACGTAACCACAGTCACTGTATTGACTTGTCTTGCAGCTTTATTGGTGGCAGTGTCAGCCAGTCTGGATGAGATGTGTTCATGTGGAAAAACGTGGATTATTGGAATGTGACAGAAACCACTGAGTCAGTAATGATCACACGGTCCAGTCCAGTATATTAGATAATAAAACAGATTGTGTTGTTGAGAAAACTGCTTCATCTTGGTTTATTTTAAGTGTTTGTTCCCAGCCATCAATAAATTCATAATGTGTGAACTGGGCTTGTTTTGCATGATGTGATCTTGAGTCGATGGACAGCAGCAGTGTAGCGGAATAAAAATTAATAAATCATTAAGAATAAATTAATATGCAGGCGAGTTTGCGTGGAGGGGAAGGCTTTGTAGAAATCTCAGCGGAATTACAAGTTTTTATTGTGTTTGCGTGGCTTTGCCAACTCAGAAAACACACAAAATCATATCTGTATGGTTTGAGTTAGTGATAGGCCGATACATGGCCGGCAGACATTATCGGCCGATTTTTACGTGTATTGGCATTGGCCGATGCGGGCTGCTGAGCTCACCGATCCACATTATTTAGAGAGCAGAAATATTTTTTACTTGTTCTACATCACCTGTTTTTAATATTTGTTAAATATTTTTTACTTGTTCTACGTCACCTGTTTTTAATATTTGTTAAATATTTTTTACTTGTCGTTCTACCTCACCTTTGTTAATTTTAATACATTTAAAAAAAATAAATAAATTGAGACTTGTACAATTTGTTATCGTCATTGTGTAATTTTTATGATGTAAATATGGGCTCAAGAAAATTGGCAGTCCGTATTAGTCATCCGCTAAGGCTGATGGGGAAAAAAATTGGTCTCGGCATCGTCCCTAAAAAAATCCATATTGGTCTATCCCTAGTTTGAGTTATTGCAAATGAAAACACACAGCTTTTGTGACTAATGGAGTTTACCCCTGTAAATTTGGAGCCATTCCAAAAGTGTATTATGAACACAAAGAAAGCTAAATCAAGCTGTTAAAATCAGCTGTTCTTTGCCCATTCTATTCCTAATGTGAAAGTAGCCCCTCTGACCATTATGTTCTATTTATGATGAGGTTTCCTAAACACACACACACACTTGTCATAAGATATTATTATTATTCCCTTTATTTGATATGGACATCACAAATACATTATTTACTAGGAGTGTGACGATATCGCGATACGGCGATATCACAATATTTTTTCGCACGATCGATTATCGATATGCTCGCGCTAAATATCGATTATCGTAGATTGATTTCTGACCAATATGTCAATAATCGCAGTATCGTCATATCGTGAGATAATCGTTATCGTGAGCTTTGTATTGTATCGTATTGTGAGGTACCCAGAGGTTCCCACCTCTATTATTTACCCAGATTTATTGTTTTGAATGTGTTAGCACATGTGCTAATTTACAGCACCTGTCCACAGGAGGCTTTTAAAAAGGTTAAAAGTAACAGAAATAATAAGAAAGTAAGGAGGAAATATGCACCGCACAAACATTACAAAAAGAAAAGCAATATTCAAATAGGGCTGCAACTAACGACTATTTTAATAGTCGACTAGTCATCGGTTATTGAAACGATTACTCGACTAATGTGACAGATTTTTTATTGTGTCAAGGGTGAAATGCTCCTAGACTAGGGATGGGCGATTTAGACTAAAAATGTATCCCGATAATTTCTGGTATTTATCACGGTAACGATAAAAATTACAATAAATAAAATCAAAAATAGATAAATAAAACTATTTCCAACTTAAAGTGTAAACAGGTTCTTTACAAACACATTAAAATGAATACATCATCATTAGAATCTGCTTCAGTAATAGCATTTACACATTAAAAAAAGCTTATTATTCTTGACAAAAGATTTGGAGGAAATTTGTCCAGTGGAACAAGGTTTTTAGGAGCATTCATTGATAAATTGAGGGTGTGTCCATTGTTGAAAGTATTGTCACTCGTATTATTCAGGACAGAGTTATTTTTATTTATTGGTTTCAATTTTGAAAAAATTAAAATGTTGCCAATATAATCTCTGGTCTGTTTCTTTTAGTCTCCTTTATTTATGTTTTTATTGACACCTTTAAGGCAGCGTTGCTTACTGTTGATGGGTTCATATTTACAGATGTTTTTGATTCCTCTGGTGAGAATTAATTCAAGCAGAGTTGTAAATTCTTCTGCCAGTCGTGTTCTTGCATGTTTTGTTTTATCCCTTTTTTTAAATCTTTTTTCTCTAACAGTGTCAAAGACGAAGCATCACACCCAGCGTTATATGAAGCTTCAGATCCATTGTATCCACATGGAATCCATGACTTCTCTTGAACATATTTATTTAGACGCTTACCAACCGCTGTGACTGGTTCTACTACTACTGATGTGTGACCAAAGTGTGGTGATGCCAAGAGGTGACAGCAGTCCAGATGGGGAGGAGCTTGTGTTGCCATCGGCAGCAGCAGCGGTCAGAGGAGCGGAGGGACAGGAGGAGAGCACAGCCTCCAGTGGGGAAGTTGGACAGGAAGACGAGGAGATGACCAGCAGTTCACATGACCTCTCTTCCTCGACCAATCACAGTCCTGGAAGTGCCATGGGATCCACATCTGCATCAACCAAGAGGTATACGCGTAATTGTGTGGGCACTGACCGTAGGATTCAAGTTGTACAGTTCTGACCCGAGATGTCCTAAAATTACATGTTTCATCTTAAAAATAATTGGTCACAGCATGAAGTAACAGCACATCCTTGTAGATAGAATCAACAAGTTTGCAACTCAATTTTTCATGTTCTTGTGGCTGTGACCTTTATCAGTTTTGTTGTTTTTCCCTCCAAGAGATCACGTTTGCTTAGATTATCATTAACAAACAAGATCAAAACTAGAGCAGTCCATGCTAAAGCTTGGAATAGTCAACAACGAGCAGGAGAGTCATTCTGAACCAAAGTCAAAAACCCCTTAACTACAAACTAATATAAAGTAAGTTACTTTTTATCTGCAACCATTGTCATAAACAAATGCTCAGGGTTTAAGATTGTGTTTCCTCTCATTACTCATTAGTGTAAATAACAAAAACATTATTTTGACATTAGTTTGTATACAATCAGATGCAATACAAAGTGATAAAAGCAATGAAGAGTAGAAAAATTGGTATTAAATTTCCCAATAAACCTTTCAAACAAACCCTGCATCAGTTCATTTAAATGTATTAAGTGATTGTTTTTCTGTATAGTCCTCCCACTCTTCTTACTGCACAGACTAAAACATGTCTTGTTTGGAGCCATTTACCGTAATGAGTTTTGTGTGTGCGCAGGAATGTGTGTGACCTCAAGGTCCTAAATGTAATTGTGTCTGTGATTGTGCAGCAGTGAGCATGCAGATGGGGACAAAGGCCACACCCACCAAGAGCTGATGGTTACAGTTGCTGAAATGAAAAAGAGACTTCCTTCAGACAAACGCAGCCGCAGTAAGCCGCGCACCGTGGAGGCTCTGCATTACGCTCTCAACTGTGTTAAGCAAGTGCAAGGTAACCAAACACGCCAGTGTCACTGAAGTCCAATAATGTGTGGATACTCCTTTTTTTTCGAGGCCTCGCGTCATTTGGAGCTGTTTTAAGACTGTTTTCCCATGTAGCCAACAGTGAGTACTACAAACTGCTGATGCAAAATGGACAGGATGAGAGGAGGGATGTTACTGTTTGCACCCTGGAAGAGCTGGAGAGAGTCACCTCTGAACACACCATGAAAAATACGGTACATATAAAACTCTCACACACACAGTTAAAATATGTCATTGTGCGCCTTTAAACATTTCTCTGTCGGCTAATTCTGTTCCAAAGATGCAAAAACCTCGGCATTGAATGGGGTGAGGTGCGAGTGTGTGCATATTATCTTTGTGTGTGTGTGACTTGGCTTGCGTGTGTGCGTGCGGCTCTCTTTTTCTGCATGTAGGACTCCTTCGTTGTGGTTTTCTCCCTATCAAGCGGACGCGTGCTCCATGCCTCAGAGCAGGCTCCCAGCATCCTTTGCTGCAAAAGGAAGTTTCTGGAGTCGGCAAAGTTTGTGGAGTTGCTCTTCCACCAAGATGTGAATGTCTTCTACTCGCACACGGCACAGCCTCATCTGCCACCTTGGACCAATTCACACACAGGTGTGAACAATGACACTTTTTAAAATTTCAGTCTTTTAAAAAGAAAAAATCATTAGCTGTTATTTTACTGAAAGTTAATTCATTTACACAAAAGAGAATATGCTGTGTGGTAGTAGTAGTGTCTTGTTGTTATGTATATTATGGGTTTCACATGGATGATATGAATGAATGAAATGTACTAATGATTCTGTCTGTTGGTAAACAAGGAGGGTATTAGGTTTTTAAGATTCGTAATAAATGTATTAAATTCGGGGCTTTCAAAGTGAGGGACACTGAAGGCCCCATTAGAGACTAAATATACACTTGTGGCCCACCACATTCACACAAACACACACACATTTTAAACCAAAATATTTAAACGTCTTAAAATGTGTGCACACATTTTAAACACCCATATTAATATTAAATGGTCTACATTTGTACGTTTTTGGGGGTGAATCAGGAATCTGTGATCAAAACAATCTCTGTTTATTCCTCTTCTGACACACCGGATGCTGTACTTCAACGCCCGTCATTGCGCACACATACTTTGCAGTGTGCGGGGGAAAAACAAAAAACACTTCCCAGACATGTTATGCATCCACTTCCCATAATGCATCATCAGTTGACGCCAAGCCTGCAACTGTTTGAATTAACCTCCAATTATTGGATGCGAGTAATGTGCGTTAAAGTTATCGGCATTCATAAGATAATCTGGCAACATTTTGATTGTGCTTCATCATCTGAGGGATTTTATTGTTTTGCTAACTATTTCAACTTGAGTTTGAGCTTTAGATGAGGCTATTGGAAGTCCTAAAGTTCCAGGAAACCATTTTTTTTCCTGCAGAAAGTTGACCTTTTTTTCTTGTTCATTTTTTTTCTTCATTTTTTTGACTTCTTGCGTTTGTACTTGCGACAATGTAATACCATGTTGTCTTCTATTTTAAGTGGATTTCTATGCCTCACAATGCGTTGCTCTTTTTTCTTCCCATGCAGCGGGGGTCCTGTTTGACTGTGCCCAGGTCAAGTCTTTCTTCTGCAGAATCAGGTGTGTATGTGTATTTAACACAAAATCACCTTTGTCTTCATCTCAAGGTTTGACCAGAAGATGACGGCTGCAAAGTACAGCTAAAAGTCAGATTTTAGGTTTTCTTAGAAACCCCAGCAAGATTTCTAAATTGACATTTTCCATTTATAATTGAGGGAACTTTTACACGGATGCCAATAATATTTCAGGCGAACAGTGCCAACTGCCAAGTAAAATGGTAATTGGCTGTTTCCTGTTTAAATTTTTGTATGCATCTACATAGAATACAAAATATCCTAGGGTTGCACAAACTGTGTGGTCTTGATTCCTTTAAATGATGAATGTGTGCTCGACCGAACAAGAGGGAATGTTTGCCAGTTGGGTGTTTTTTGTGAGTTGAGCTCAGTTGGAATATTAGAAGCGGTTATAAAGGTTATTTTACAGTGAGTTTATTGTATTTTATTGGATGAATACATACACTATTTCCATTCCTGTCTACTTCCGTCCTGCCAATGCTCTATTACAAACCACAAGCAGTACCAGCTTAAAAAAAAAACAAAAGTGTTGAGTTATATCTTCCTGCATTTAAAATCTCCAGTATGAGAATTGTTTTTATTTAATTTATTGTGGTTATTTTTTAGGGTCTAATAGTTGTTGTTTGTTCTTTGTTTTATTAATTTGTAGAATATTACGGTTAAAATGTATGTAACCCATTTGTTAATAATTAATGGGTCAGTTTTTCTCATACCACCTGTTGCTGACTATTGTTGAAGTAATATCACTTCATCAAGCCTTTTCTAACATTCCACACTACATAATAAGTAATTAAAGTTTGTATGATTCGTGATGATACACGAATCAGAAGTTAAAAAGTTATTTTTGGACACCCTAACCTGTAATAAATAACTGGCAAGTATCCAAACCACCACTTTTGAAATTCAGAGATGCTACTTGTAGCCATGTGTGACTTTTTTGCCGTTTTTTCATGTGAAACGTGTATCTATAATCTGCCCTTTTTTTTTAAGGGGCGGGAAAGACCGTGACGGCGAGATGCGCTACAACCCCTTCAGAATAACTCCTTACTTGCTGAAAGTCCAAGGGACTGGCCGACCAGGCTGTAATGCGGAGGAGGAGGAGCCGTGCTGTCTGGCACTAGCAGAACGAATCATCTCTGGATACGAGGGTATGTCAAGAACTCCTTTAAACTACGCACAAGTATCACATTTTTCCCTTGCTAATAGTTCCATTCAGGTAATGACAAGCCCACTGTTTACAAATTAGTTTTTTTTGTTTGCCTTGCACATTATATGCTCTTTGTTTGCTGACGCACCCAAGTCAATAAGTAAATAATATATTGTGAATTGCACAATGTTTTTTTTGCAGCGCCTCGAATCCCAATGGACAAGCGCATTTTTACTACAACACACTCTCCAGGCTGTGTGTTCCTGGAAGTCGATGACAGGTCAGTCTTCATTCAAACAGCTACACAATCTGTTTGCATTATGGGGGAAAAAAGGCTGTTCACTGTATATGTTGAAAAGCAATGATTTTTACTAATGTCTTTCTACAGGGCGGTGCCTTTGCTAGGTTACCTTCCTCAGGATCTGATTGGCACTTCGTTGCTCACTCACATTCACCCTGAAGACCGTCCCCTCTTGCTGTCCATGCACCGTAAAGGTGGGGACAAACAAGTCAAAAATCTGTGATTAGGGCAAACCTGAATGAGTTTTTGGTCTATTTGATTTCATTTGACAATTTATGTTGTACAATCTGTTGATTCTGGGGAAAAAGTTGTTCTTCATGGTAAAGAATTGAAGTCACCCACATGTTGTTGTACGGTAATTTCTAAGTTTTCTTGTTTTGCTCACATTTGCAGTGCTGAAGTATGCAGGCCAGTCGCCATTTGAACACTCTCCAGTACGCTTGCAATGTCAAAATGGGGACTTTATCACTCTGGACACCAGCTGGTCCAGCTTCATCAACCCCTGGAGCCGCAAAGTGGCCTTCATCATCGGACGGCATAAAGTCAGAACGTACGTAAAACAGAAGCACATAGCAGTTTAAGCACCGTATTTGTCTTTGGTAATGATCCAGTAAAAGAAAAGTACCAAACCATCGATAAGCTGATGCTAAAGCTGATGTCACTATGCTGTTTTTTGCAGGAGTCCTCTGAATGAGGATGTGTTTGCTGCTCGAGCGAAGAAGATTGTTCCTGTTACTTATGAGGAAATTAAAGATCTCCAAGCAAAGATCTATAAGCTTTTCCTGCAGGTTAATATCACTTTCACATGTCCTTTAAAACACTCATTGACACAATTAGACAGATTACACAAATTTGCTCAGCAGAGGGTTAGGGTTAGGGTTTTCCCTTTAACATTGTGCAGACATTGTCTTGCTGCCAGACTAGTCAATTAATTGCATTACAAAAATGCATCCCATCTTCTGAAAATAGAAGCGTGCTGCTCGTGCCACGTACCGGTATGGCATGCTGTCTCGGGGCACCTGCCTTTAAAGGGCCCATGTTACGCTAAATCAACTTTTCTGTGCTTTAAACATCATAAAAGTGCCATTTTTTTTTTTTCATTGATTCCCTAAATCATTAGTTAGAGGGTGATTTGCTCCTTTCTTACTGCAGGGCGAGCCCAAACACCTCGCTCCAATTTGATGACGCGTTCCCACTTTGATGACGAATTTGACGCGGCACTGAGCTGGAGAAGCCGCGCCTCCAGGAAGCTCTCTGCCGTGATTGACATGCCCATGAAGGTGAGCATTTGAGCGTCCTTCGCACAGTGCTATGTATGTATTTTCTACAGTTTATGTATGTACCGGTGAACGCCCCGCCCCCACGCTCTGTCTCCTGTTTATAAAACAGCATGAGCTCGGCTAAGGAGTGGGTGGGAGGAGGGCGGGTCGTCCTCTGGCCCTACGTCACCGTGCGGGGAGGAGGACGTCAGTGTCCTGTCTATAGACACGCACACTCATGAATATGCATAAGTAGGCCACAAATCAACCCGTTTGTGTAGAGTTGATCAGAAAGTGACTTTTCAGAGGCTAAAACTATGGCGAGTTTGGGAAAATAAACCTCAAATACTATGTTTTTGGAGTTCTTAGAACAAATGGAGATGGGTGAAAAATAGAATGACATGGGACCTTTAGCGATTGCCGGGCTCACTGTGCAAGAGCAAAGGTGGTATGGGGCTCCTCTGGGGGCTTGGCCAGTGTTCCGGCTTGGTGGCTGGTGGAGGATGGCCCGGGGGTGCTGCCGCAATCCCAGGAAATACTGCCGCCGCTGCTGCCTCTGGACCGGTTCCCTCTGGGCCTTGGGTTCAGCCTCTGCTGGCTCTGGGCCCGGCCACTGGCAGGCGCCCACTAGCTGCGGGGGGTGGATGCTGGTGTGGGGTAGAGGGGTTTGCATGGCGGGGTGCGTTGGGCCCCTGGCCCCTAAGTCTTGCTCTGGTGTGGAGGGTCCCGCTTCTAGGCCTGGGGGGGTAGGGGATGCTTATAGTAGCATGCCTGGGGAATTGGGATAAGCTTCTATTGAGCCTTACTTTAGACACGTTCATCCCAACATCAGTTCATGGTGTAAGCACCTTCACTCTCCCTCCACGGCCCCATCATTATACTTTAGCAGGGGGTTGTGTCACCCTCTTTAATCCCTCCACTGGACTGGTTCATGAGATTACACTCCACAACACAATATGCACAATAGCACATTATACTTTCAGTACAACCGAAATAGCTTTGTGTCAATCACTCCATCTATTGTCCCGCCCTAACTCCCTCTTCCTGTTTCTTTCCCCCTCACCAATGTGTAAGAGTGCCCTCTCTTTTTTGTGTCTTTCCCTCTAATAAAGTTTTGCTTACCCTTCCTTAGGTAGGGCTGGTGACGGTCACCGTGAAGCAATACAATAAATGCATTTGTTTCATTGCAATAATAAAACATGCATAGCTGTCATAAAAAGATTGCTCTACATGTAGTGATGACCTTCGACAACATGTGCAGACATTGTAAAAAAAAAAAGAAAAAAGTGTGATTCATAAAACGATACGTAAAAAAAAAAAAGATTGTTGCAGTTGTTTACAGTAGATTACTATCAGTGACTTCATGTCCATATGTGAGAATAAGGAGCCACATTAATTACATTCATCAGCAACAGATGATATTATAGGATGTAATCCTTAGTGGAAAGAGTTGCTGTAATCACATCTAAATGGCATACACCTGTGGCATTCATGCAAACATAGAGAGACACTGTAATAAACTTCATTTAGGATATTGGTGCTAATTACTGTTTTCAACTCCCACTTTTTTGTCATCTTAAGTTTTTCAAGTAATTCCTGTTTTTCTTTTGTTCCTCTGCAGCCAGTCCACAACAATGGCTCCAGTGGTTATGGAAGTTTGGGAAGCAACGGCTCTCATGAGCACTACATCAGTGTTGCTTCTTCCAGCGACAGCAATGGCAACCTGTGGGAGGACTCGCACCGGGAACCGGTGAGACACCACTGAGAGATCTGCTAATTTAAAGAACATCAGCACCAGCTTCATTTTCTAAAATGCTAATTTACTTTTTATGCATGTGTGTTGCAGATGACTTTGCAGCAGATCTGTGCTCATGTCAACAGAGTGAAGAGAGGGGGTCAGCAGGCATATTTGGACTCCAGCCACAAAAACCCTATTTTTAGCAAACCTGCCACAGGTGATCAAGTTACATAGAACCATAAAATCTGATTAGGGAAAAAGAAGATAATATGACTTTGAAGGATAGTTTGTCTAGCTAAAATGTTTTTTTTTTCCACAGCAACTATTCCCCTAACAGCCTCCAGTCCTGAGGTCAGAGAGCAGGAAGAAAGCAGGAAGCAAACTCACATTCCCTCCTACCAGCAAATTAACTGTGTGGACAACATCATTAGGTGTTAGAATCTACAATCACTCTGACATCAACGTTAGTTCATTTACTGTAGCATAGACAATGAATGATTTGTTTTTGTGTGTCTTTGTCTGCTCCAGGTATTTAGAGAGCTGCACAGGTTCAGTTCTGAAGAGAAAGAGTGAATTTCGATCCCTAGGCTCTTCCTCATCCTCTACCTCAGAAGATGACAAGCCTGTGGGATCCGCTCATGTAGCACAGGCTGCTCCAGAAGGTATCAAAACATACAATCACAGTGTATCATTTTATATTTAGCACCTTCTTTCTAAGTAAAAACTTCTGTGTCCTCCTCAGTGGTCGTGTTGAACAGTGAGGTGTCTTTGGGTCCTGCAGCTCCTACTGTAGTTGGAACTCCTTTAACAGACATCACTATGTCCACCAAGGCAATGAGTGTTGTGTCAAGTCATTCTTACAGCAGCACAATTGTTCATGTGCCGCAGCCTGAGTCAGGTACAAAAGCATTGACTGAACATTGTGGGTATTATATTTGGTACGAGCACACACAGGTTTTGCTCATGTTAGATGTACCTACTCTCCCACAGAGGCTACAGCACTGGAGGATGCCCCAATGGGCAGTGAGCCCACTGATGCTGCCCCAACCCTGGTCCGTCCCACCCCAAGTCCCGCCCCAGAAGAGCTAAGGTTTATCGGCCTCACCAAGGAAGTCCTGTCGGCTCACACCCAGAAGGAGGAGCAGGAGTACGTGGATCGCTTCCGACATCGTATCCTTCAGAGCCCTTACAGCTCCTATCTGCAGCTGGACAACAGCTCCATGGCTCACTCCCATCACCCAGGTAAAACACTTTTGGGAAGATGATTAATTGAAAAAGCCAAAAAATGTATCATTTGGTGTGTGTTTGACCTGTACTTTTCATCTTAGGAGACCACTTTCGTCCACCCAGCGGTGGAGGTTGGAATTGCTCTAGAAAAGGAAAAACAAGACACAAGAGACCCAAACCTCGGCGATCATCAGACAGCTACGCTTCCCCACCAGGCCCCTCTCGGCGTGTCCCTGACTCCTCCTGGCCCTCCTCAGAGTCCTCCCAGCCACAGATTGGGGCCCCCTACAACCAAACGTCCTCAGTTCAGATGCCGTTCTTTTCTTCTTTTGAGAAG
The DNA here is from genome assembly GCF_900634775.1 of Gouania willdenowi. Lineage (NCBI taxonomy): Eukaryota > Metazoa > Chordata > Actinopteri > Blenniiformes > Gobiesocidae > Gouania > Gouania willdenowi. The sequence goes on along the minus strand of NC_041048.1, from coordinate 23,723,629 downwards.
CCTGATCTGGAACAATCACCCAGACCACAGCAGCCACTAGGACCAACCTCTGTGGCACTGCAGCCTCCTGAGCAGCTTAGCTACAACTTCAACATCATGCAAACTGCTCAAAGCATGCTAGGCATGCAATCAGTTCAAATGGAGCCCATTCAGAATATCCAGAACTTTTCCACCCTGCAGTCAATGGCTCCAATACAGAACTTTAACCCTTACATGACTCCAGTCATGGCTGTCATCCTGCCAAACTTTCCCACATTCACTCCAGGTTTTCCATCCATTTATCCACCATCTATTCCCACCTTACTGCCTCAGGCACCCATCACAATGACAGGTTACACCCAATGCAGCGCTCCCTTTTCACAGCATCAGTTCCAAGCTGGAACACTTCCTGTCCCACAAGCTCAAACATCTCCAGGCCTTCTGCTGTGCTCACCGAAGCCGAGCTCCTCTGTGGGGGACGAAGAGGAGGCTGCTGGTCCTCGGGCTTTATTCTCCAGCTCTCGTTCCAGCTCTCCGCTGCAGCTCAACTTGCTGCAGGAAGAATTGCCCAAACCAAGCGAATGGAAGAGTAGCACAGGGCACAACCTTGCTGAGAGCCTCCATGAACAACATGCCAATGAGGCAAGTGATGCTACTGATTTATTTCACATCAGGACTTGTGATGTAGTTAACATCTGACCTTAAAACTTGCTTTGCACAGGGGGATGCTCCCAGTGAATCTGGCAACCACGATGCTCAATCAACATCCAGTGAGCTGCTCGACCTGCTGCTGCAGGAAGACGCCAGGTCAGGCACGGGGTCCAATGCCTCAGGGTCTGGATCAGGAGAGTCTGGAAGATCGCTGGGATCTGGGTCTGGATCCAATGGAACCTCCACCTCTCACACTAGTAAGAAGACAAATTAAACTGTTTTTGTTGTAGGATATAGTTTGAATGTACTAATTAAGTAAAATAGTTAATCTACTGCCTGGAGCTCCTGTTGATCACACCAGGAAGAATATTCAGTCACTGATGCAGAGCTTTGTCTCCTTTACTGCTTCCAGGCAGCAGCAACAGCAGCAAATACTTTGCCAGCAACGATTCTTCAGACACGTCACGTAAAGCTCGTAAGACACAGGACGCACCAGCAGAGCACCAACGCAGCTTTGAGACTCAGGTGGAGAAAAGTCTGTGGAGCATGATCCAGCACACACCTGAGCGCGTCATGATGACATACCAGATCTGCACAAGGTACATTCTCACACACCTGCATAAGCACACACACACACCTTTGGTTTTCTGGAAGCTCGTGTCCAAATGTTTGGAAGTTGTTGATGGAAATGAGACCCTAAAGTCGATATGCTACAGAGGTCCTTCAGAACACTGCAGTAACTCTTCAAATCTGAATGGTGTCTTTAAATTACTGTGATTTAGAGGGAAAACCAAACGTATTATCTCTTTGAACATTGACAACTTATGCAAAATAATTTCTTGATTGCCCTTTTTTGCTCACTTGTTGAATCTCCTATGTAGCTTTAATTCCATAGCGCGATTTAACAATTGAGATTTAGCTTTTTAAAAACAGCCAATGGATTGATCTTTTTACATGTAGTTCTTTAAGCAGGATGTTCTGTCTAATAAAATTAAATAAATAAAATCAGTTTTAAAAGGTCAGGGTTTCCCCGAAAGAAAAGGTCAAAAGAAGTGACTGACAGCATTGGATAAACTGATTGTGCTCAATACAACATCAGCCAATAAATATAATATATTATTATTATAACATCAGCTAATTATAAACAACTGTTTTATTTCACCATAAAGTATAACATTTGCTTGTTTATGTTTTTGGAATAATCTTTTCCGTCCTGCGTCATAGGGACCAGAATAAGGTGTTGGCAGAAGATCGGGAGAAGCTCCAAGTGCTGCAGCCACTGCAGCCGTGGTTCACCCAGGAGCAACAGGAGGAGCTAGCTGAGGTTCATCCATGGATCCAGCAGCACACCATCCCACAGGAAATAGACACACAGGTACCCCAGGGATATGCTCCACATACTGTGTCCTATCCTTTCAAATTGAGCTCTCATCATCTGTGTCAAGTAGAATTAGTATTTGTTATTAAACAAATGCAGCTTCCAGCCTCCAGCCAAGTTGTTTTTGGTGCAACGTTTATGTTTATAAGGTAAAAATGCAATCCAAGTTTATTTTGAGCTATGAGAATGCTCCTCATGTTAGTTTGTTTCTTCCACATGAAACCTAAATACACAGGCATGCCAAATTCCTGCCCATTCATTCAACAACACCAACCTAAATTAGGAATTAGTCACAATTGATTCGATAAGTTTGTCCCACAACATTTTCACTTCCGATACGATACCGATATAGCAGCCTTGGGGCGCGCTGTGCTCTTGGTGCCACGGGCCTGCTCGGTTGAGCTGGGGGGAATGGGTTCACTTCGGTCTGCATGTCATCTGAGCTGTAGGATGTTCTCCTTCTGATTCTCTGTCCACTTTGGTCACTACACCGGCACAGCTGTTTTTACTCTTAGCAGCATCATTTTATACTTAGTGCAATAAACAATGGCTTTCCTTTTAATCTTATTTGTCTTACCCTCCCAAACTCCCTTTCCCTTGTATTTCCCCCATCACACAGGTATACCACTGCCATCCCTTTTTATATGTTTTTCCTTCTAATAAAGACTTGTTTACCCTTCCCCAGGGAGCGCTGGTGACAGTCGCAAATATGCAAAAGAATAAACATATTGTTTCATTTAATTTAAATTTTGTAAGAACAAAACATGCATTGATTTTGCAAAAGGTTTACACTTCTTAGTATTTACCCTAGACCAGTGGTTCCCAACCAGGGGTACTTGATCACATTTCAGGGGTTACACAGAAACATTTGTCAGTTTAAATTCTAACATTATAGGACACATTTTTACAAGCAAACAGACATTTTTCTCATCCATAAATTCTGGCACAACTTTTTGAAATACATCAAAAGTTGAAGTTATGTTGGACCAGATGCAGGAATGGTTTTAAACGAGCTTGCTGACACTAATATAAGATGGATAACATGAAAAAGGGGTATGACAGAAAGAATAAGGGGTACATGGGACAAAAAGGTTGAGAAAGACTGCCTTAGACGACATGCAGACATGGTGGGGAGAAAAAAGGCTGAGATAATCCGATACCGGTTTTCTTCTTTTTTGGGAGTATACAGTATGATCGATATACAATATTAATCATGAAATGGGACACCCTTATAATTCCATAGTTATTGTTTTAAAGGTGTTGTAACATTGGCCCAGAGCAGTGTAGCCTATCACTGCCATTGGTCACACACAGTTGGGGACTTACATTTTCAAGCTTATGCCCTGTAAATAGCTAAAGGCACGGCTGTTATATCCTTTATATAATGTTTGCTAATGGCATTTCCCTCCTGCAAAATCCACCCTGATGTGTATTTCTATTCATAATAGTAAGATTCCTCTCCTTACAGGGTTGTGTGAGCTGTTGTTCAGCGGCAGGGCAAGCACCCTCTCCTTCCCCACCCATCCCAGACAGCTCATCACTTCAAGAGGACCCCACCGAAACAGCATTCTACACCTAAAGAACATGTAGCCCTCAGACATTCAGCCCTCAGCCCACAGCACAGTCAGAACCCTCATAAAATCCCATTGTCTCATCTGACCAATCCGGAGAAAGGGATCCTGTGCTTTTGTCTCAGTTCAGTAAACTTTGTGACATTAAAAACTGGACCATAGGAAGAGGAGATGGAAGCTGGGCCTTTCATTGATGTTTTCCTCAGTCATCGTCACGTGACTGCATGGTGGACCATGGTATGCCTCCCTTCACTTCGCATGCAGATCCATACGCGAGACTGTATGGATCCTTCAGTGCCCTAAGGGACCAGGTGCTTGAAATCTGATGATCTGTTTACCGTTTCTTTTGAACAAGAGCACTTTGGACACACTTGAGCAGCGTGGTATTGTGAAGTAACAAAGACTGTTATCAGAGAACAGCATGTGCAGCAGTGTGATGTAATGACTTACCACCAATGGTAGATGTTGGAGGGAGACGAGGACAAAGACTCAGCTGCCGCTTTGTTTATAAGGTCAGAGTTACATCTTGTAAGTTGTTATGTTAGTGTATTTCTCTGATTCCTTCTGTTGTTTTGACTCTAAAACTAAAGCAGGTGTTTTGGTGATATAAGGTTTCAGTAAGTGCTACAACACAAGCACATCCCTTTATGTTTCTTTGGCCCCATATCCATACCTGGTCATAGCTTCATGATACCCGTCACATGACCTCAGAATCTAAATGGACACAGATTGGCTCAAAATGTCCAGCTTTGCGTTTATTGAATGAGTTGAATCTGTTCGGTGTTTTTGTGTGTGTGTGACTGACTGAGCCATTGGCTTTTGTTTTGTTGTCTCACCTTTCCTTGTACGTTCTTCACTTTCATCAGATTGCTGCTTAGCCTGTGAATGTGCGTGTGCAAGTTGCTTTCGACAGCGCAGGACTGACCAGGGTTTTCTAAGATTTGTAGAGTGAACGTACAGAACCAAGTGTTTTATAGAAAAGCTACACTAAACAAACTTCAGTGTATAAAAATGAAAAAGCCATCATCTTGACTTCAGGGATTGTTTTTTTGTGAAACAAAAGAATGAATAAACGAGCGATGATCTAAATGTACAAAACCAATTCAGCTTGTCTTCAGTGACGCATAAAACACACAAACCCAGAGAAGTATTTAAAACGCCCGCCGGCTCCAGGTGTTACTGTATTTATGCAGAGACTCAAAGGATTATTTCACAATATGTGATAAACTGTGTTTATTGTGTAGCATTAAGAAATAAGCTGAATCAAAGCAAATGATACAGTACAGTTTCAGGACAGATGCTTTGAACATGTTTTAATGGAGACTATTTACAAAGTTACAGCATTAAAATTAAACCCTTCACCCAGTACTGCTTCAATTGTGAGACGGATTAAAGAAGCTGAAGCTGAACCTCGTTGGTACATCTTTAGGTGCGTAAGGAGAAGAAAAGAAGAAAAAGTGATAGTGTCACAGCATATGGATTTTATAGGATAGAATTCACCCTCATGGTGGCGCCACGACTCTGTGCACAAGTTTCAAGAAGAGAACAAATAAAATCAAAACAAAAAAAAACTGTCTCTGATGATTGATAAGAACCTGCCAACACTGTCACTCCAGAGTTTGGACTGATTTCAAATGGTTTCATTGTATTTTCTCTTCTGCCATGACAGGAGGCCATGAGGGTTGTGTTAGTATTGGAGTGCAGCCTCAGGACCAGCCAGAGACTTCAGTCTCACTGCTCTCTTTCTCTCTCTCTCTCTCTCTCTCTCTCTCTCTTTCTCTCATCCTCTCACTTTGAGAACTTCTGCATCTCTGCAATGAGAAAATGAGTGTGAGGAACACAGCAGCAGATGAATCATGGCAGCTGATCTCTCACACGTGCCCACCTTTGTCAAGATCGATGACTTTGGGTTGAGTGTTGACGTCGGACTTCTCTTTGAGCAGGTTGTTCTTGTAGTCTGGAGGCAGGAGGAACATTCACTTTATCCATGTTTAATGAGAGGCTTTGTATTTACTCTAACTTTGAACTCACCCAATCTCTCGCACGCATTCATCTCAGAAACGTCCATTTCAAACTCATCTGATCCGCTGTGATTTCGACTGGACCTTTAACATCAAGACGACACATCAGCATGTGTGTGTATGTTTATGGGATCTTGTGTGAACATGTGCACCCACCTCATTGATGTCTGAGTGTTAAATTCTGGAAAAAAAGAAACCGTGGTCTGATTAAAAATAGTAAATCATCCAAAGTCAAATCTTGGAGCTGCAGGTCTTGCCTTTATTTTGATGCCGCCGTGTGACAAGAATGATGATGAGGATGGTGAACATCAGCAGCAGGAGGGAGGTGAGGACGTAGCCCAGTGGCAGTAGAAAGTGATGCCTCTGGTCGGGCAGGATGACGTTGATGACTTGGGGGGGCTCGGGCTTTGTGCTATCTGAGAAGTCAGGAGAGATGTAGTAGTAAGCACGTGTTCATCCAGGTTCTCTGTAACATCAGTCTGAACATCTTCATAGTATCATGACTCTGGTCAGTGCGGCTGCTTTTAAACTTTTCTACGAAACAATTTTATGAGTTTTTCAGTAAGAATTATAGTGGCCTCGCAGCAATGAATGTGGGCCAGTCAATAATGAGCAAAACAAGACAGGAGCTGATGGAGTTTAAAGGCAGATTTCACAGAGGAATTAAAGAGGTTTAACCTTTTTAACAAGTATCAACATTTTCTGTACTGAACTTTTTGAAAGCTGTCAAAGTCATTTATTAAGACAAAAAATTAAAAAAATACACATTTCATCTAGACAACATGGAGATTTTGTTCTTAATGATTCGTTGGTTCCGTGAGTGAAAAACTGATGTTTGAAAATACCATTTTTGCATTTACGGCAATTGTTTACGAGAGCCAATTGTTCAACGTACTATAAAACATCCAGGGTTTTTTTTTTAGTATAAAAGTCTGATATTTTCTAAAAGTTTCTTTTTTTTTTTTTTTTTTTTTTAACTTTGAAAATGTATTGAACAAAAATTAGCAATTACCGGTATATGTTTACAACACCATTTACAGTCAAAATATTTGAGGCACATTCGGCTCCATTTTCTGATAAATTAAAAATCTGTGTTGATTGTGTTGGAGAGTCTGAAGATGTGCTGTGAGATATGTTTAATAAGTTTTAAAGTTTTTGATCAAAACAGAGTGATGGATTTCATATTTTGCAGTAGGTTAAAATGTACAAAAGTTTTTGTCTGTATTGGGGTTACAGTTTAGTGAAAGTTATAAACCTGTAGCACATTTGTTTGATTGGTTGTGAATTTTCTAAATTTTGATTTATCCAGGCTTGCTGTAGCACCATCTTTAGAACCACCTGGCATGGAACTGGACCTTTGTGCAAAATTTGATAATTGTTTCCTTAGAAAAAGAAAAAGAAGAATATACAGGATAACAATATAGGCTCCTTGCAGCCTAACCTAAACTTTAAGATTACATTTATTTTTGGGTGGGTGGTACTATAAGTTTATAACCTAAAGGAAACTGCTCATAATTAGTGATTTGGCATGAGGTGACATTAAATTCTACCATGTGGAAAAGGCTGAGGATGAAGAAACATTCAGCATTATGGAAAGAATTGTGCGTAGCAGCTGTAGACTCTAAACTTCACATATTTGGGCCAAAATCCGATCCAGGCAGAGCCCTGCTGTGATTTACTTTTCCTGGCAGTAAAACACAGAAAAGCAATGAGAGTGAGACGAGTGCAGGAAGAACAGAGTATAGGGCTGCCAAGGGAGGGGAAGGAGATGATGGGATGTTTCTCAGGAGGCCATTTTGTAGAAAAGACTGACAGAAAAACTATCACTTTTTCTCCTGAAACACAACATTCAGCTCAGACAACAGAACTTGTGTCTTGCAGCCATCCTCCTACGTCTCAAACTGTACACAGAACTATCTGACTCTGCAGGAAGGGAAGCGTTGACCTACATCTTGTTTTTCCTACTTCATCAACAAACTCCTTGCCCACATCCAGCTTCCCCCGCCTCCCTGTTCTCTGTTTTGAACCTCTTGCTGCCTAAAAAATGTTGTTTTTTCTATTGAGGTTTTACCAGATGTACCTGATCACTTGGAGAGATCTTTTCAGTGGTTTTGCTTTGACTGTTGAATATACAGTAAATTTGTAGTAATGTTGTGGCTGTTATTAAAACAACATTGTAAGCATCTTTTTCTATAAATCTGAAGGCAAAATGATAGAAATGTGAGTTTAAAGGAACATTTAGAAAAGATTGGGGAATCTTCAAAGGTTGTGGGAAATAAAGACAGAAGAAGAAGGCGGGTCCACAAAGACTGAAGACTCTGCAGAATGCCAGACATGAGCCACTGTGTCAACAGTAGAGCAGACAGTCACAGAGGGCAGAACAGATAGCAGCACAGAAGTCTATAATGGACAACTATACAGTCTCTTTAAACGTACGAGTCTGCAGGATTCCCATGGAAAAGACATTACTGAGTGGAAGTGCCAGATTCCCCTGAAATGAAATCGTCCTCTTGACACACGCACAGTCGCATCCACATGGATTTCACATCTTAGAACTTCCGCCTGTGAGTTTCCCCTCATCCATCTGCTATTATCGACTATTAACGACTGGAAAAACAGACACGTGTGCCACAAACTGTCATTGTTGAAGAATTTCACAGGCAGCTGGCTGGCTCTCCATCATGCCACTTTAGTTCCTCTGACCATTTCCCTTTTTTACCCTCTCCTCTCTTTTATCCTCCTCTGATGTGCACAAAGTGTGGGAATGTTTGAAGCTTAGCAAAAAAAATGGAATTCAGAGAAGAACAACAGAAAGATGAAGCAGGGATGAAAGTGGACTGAGATTAAAAGACAGAAGCCCACACACTCAGATGTGAGGGAACACACAAAGAAGAGTGGTGTGTGAGCGGTGCTGGGTGTGTGTGTGTATGATTTCCAGGGCCTGGCCCCAAACCAGCTGACTCTGCAATGAAATGTGCAGAAAAACACGAGACATGGGATTCTTTCTGTGTGTGTGTTTTACCTTTTTCCTCACTGGGCAATGCTTTGGATGGGGAGGTACTCTGGACAACAGGATGCTCCACAGTCAGCTGAAACACTCTCCTCTCGTGCAGACCACAGTAGTGATGATGGAGGTGGCATGAATACGTCCCCTGGTCAATAGGCTGAGGAAAACACACACGCGCACACGTGTAACACTGTATGACATACAAACACACAGATTTATCCCTGACCTTTGATCCCACAAAAAAAACAACCCACACACAGAAGTAAATCCCGCTAAAAAATCCAACAAAAACACAGAAAATGACAGAAAACTACTAGAAAAAGAAAGAAAACCAAAATAAACAAAAATACTTCAAGAAACACAAAATAACAGAAAAATACACAAAAAACAGCAAGAAGGGCAAAATGACTCCAAGAAACATACAGAAAAATACATAAAGTAACTCCAAAAACACACATGATGACTAGAAATAGATAACTGAAAAATATGCAAACGCTCATGACACACTCAGCAACAAAAATAGAAAAAAAATAACGGAAAGATATATAAAATGACAACAAAAATATGCAAAAATGACTCCAAAAACATACAAAACAACAACACATTACAGAAAAACACATAAAACAACAACAAAAACCTTATTTGTTCTTTCCTGTTTTAATGCTCAGATTGGTCATTATTCTAAATCCTGACACCTGTGTTTATAATGTGGCTGTTGCAGCAGATAATAACATTTTGGTGATAAAAGTTCAACTCTGAGTTGAAGTGTGTAATTAGTGAGCAGTGTGTGTGTGAAGTTTTATTGTTTCAATTATTGTTAGACTGCATCATTGCTCACCCACCTGTAGATCTGATATGGTGAGGGAGAAGTCTCCCTCTGTGAATGCTTGGTTGCTGATGTTCATTTTTCTCTGAAAGAACAAAGGTCCATAGCTGCGTTGCTCCCCAGAGGCGTACAGGTCAACCAGCCGGTCAGCCAGGTCATGCCTGACTCCAGGTGACTGGCGGTCCCAGTGGACCACCTGAAGTCCAATAAGAAAGGAAGCAAAATAACAGTAGTAAACATGATGAAGCAGATCTGCTGCTCACCTGCTGGTCCTCCTCCTCATTGCTCCAGTCTGTCCACACAGTGCGTCTGTTGACACACGGCAGCACCACAGTGCTCCCCAGCAACACCACGTACACAGCCTTTTGTCCGTCCCAGAAACGCTGCTCCTTACGCCCTTTAAGGAAAAATGTTTTTAAAGATAAACCACGTTGTTTGTACGGTAACGTATAGTTGAAGTTTTATACATAATTTGTCATTATCTGTCATTAGCATGAATGAAGTGTCATGGTGGCTGTCGTTAAGTGTCGTTCGCTAAATGATGACACCTTTCGCTAAATTATGACACCTTTAGAGCTATGTTGGCATTGGCCCTGGAGGCTGTATCTTTAAACAACAGTCGTTTCCATTTTTTCACATTACTTTCAGTTAGTCACCGGCCATACCATTTCTTGCCCCGTACGAGTGCTCTATTGTATTGAATGACACTTAATGGCCACGGTTACATGATGTTTTTTCATTCGGAATTAGTTATTCCGAATTAAATCATTTGGAATTAAAGTGTTGTGCTTTATGTTTACGTGGAAATAGTAATTCTCGTATTGAGGTTTACATGGAAAACCGGTTTATATGGCTTTGGTTAATTGTGTTTTAGGTCTGGGGGTTGGGAAGGCTCTGATTGGACAGGACGTATCACGTCAATCATGTCTATCGGGAGAAACACACAACAAACCTTTTATTGTCGGCTGTGACACAGAAGATCACACATGAGAACTGTTTTCACCTTTATTTCGATTGTAGTTTTGAAGCAACAGCTGGACAATAACACACTCTGGTCCACGGAGCAAAAGGGAGATATAAACTAATCACCAGTAAATAAAGCCCAGTAACACTCTGGAAAACAATAACCAGTAATAAATGGTTGCTCCCTCTAACAAATGTTACAATGATAAACTTGGTGATACTACAGCCTGTTCAGCAGTATGGGGACGCATTTACTCCACCTCCGGGTCTGAGTATCACCCGTCCGATGAAGCCGTTTGCTGATCTCTGTGTGATACAGTGACGCGCAGTCAGGGGAGGCAAGGTAGGCAGTGCCTACCCAAGGGTGATAAGATATTTTGATTATTTGTTTTAATTATAATATAATTATAAATTATTTATTTTTCAATTTCCAATAGCCTACAGTACCTATAAGTTTGTGTCAGCATTTTGTGCTTTTCATAGCCCAAATCGCTTCTCAAAAGCACATTGCTGCTCTGCCTCTGGCCCCATAGCGTGTTTTTATATATTTGCGCATGCGCAGTCAGTTCCCCAAGATGAAAACCATTTACGTAAAAAGGCAGCTCTCTACGCTGCCTTTGGACGTAACCGCGCTATGCTTTATGCAATACGTAAGTTCACAGTGCATTAGTGAATTAAAATCATGTGACCACTGCTGCTACGTTCTCTAGCTAGTGGGCAGGATAACACTACAGTCAGGATGACAGCACTAGAGACAATAAAAAACCTTTTTTTTGAGGAAAAACGACAGCTTTTAAAAGATGGGAGACCAACACCTGAGCTACCAGACCTTCAGCAAAGGTAAGGTCAGAAAATTGTTTGTATTTTCTACAGTAAATGGAACAAAAGGAAGATTTGACTTTGTGGATGCTCCTCACTGAGGCTGTTCTGAGTTTTTGTTGTTGTCATTTTCTCTGTGTTTCCAACACAAACAACAGATGTGCTGCCGTGTCATGAGATATATCTTGTTGGGAGAGTATGGAGGCTTTATTAAATAATTGTTTATGTTTCTTTATGATGTTGATTTTGTTCGATGGCCAAATGCTTGTTCATGTGGATCTTGTTGGGTTTTTTCTTATTATGATTTTTATATTTTGATAAGCACATTGAGATGACTTTGTTGTAAATTGCGCTATACAAACAAAGTTGAATTTAATTGAATTGAACTAACACTTGCCAGCAGAATCATATGAAATTGTCATTGGTGGTCTCAATTTGGAACGCCCTGCCTACCCAACTGTAGTGCTCACGGCACGTCACTGGTGTGATAGGTCTATGTGTCCTTGTTAATTTCCGTGCCGCCATGTTGGATCAACCAGCGCGTCATCGCCGCAAATCGCACATGCGTTTTGTTAACTGTCTACAAGAAAAGAGGAATTATTTAATTCGGAATTAAAAAAAACAGAATAAACCAGCCACCTAATTCGGAATTAAGGTTATTTCAGAATTAAATTAGCATGAGAAATTAAGTGTTTACAAGGTTAAAAAGGAATGAACTTTTATTCAGTTTTAAAGAGGAATTAAAGCTCCCATGGAAACGTGGCCAATTTGACAGCCTTCATGACAACTTATATATGCTAATGACAGGTGTCATGTCATAATTATGACAGCGTAATGTCAGCCTTTATGTATAAAACCTCAAGTACAGTGTTACCGTTTGTACAGTAGAGAGTAAAATGGGACACATACTGGATTTGGTGACGTTGAGCTGAACCCTCACAGTCTCGTACAGGTGGCAGTAGAGATGGTGAAGGTTACACGAGTACAGACCTTTGTCAGTCATCCTCACATCTGTGCTCACAGAAAACAAATACATCACTTTGGAAACAGTATCAGAGGATATATGAGGATATGCATTCATCATAAAACACCAGCTTTTCCTGAACAGGTTTTCAGTTAGTTAACATTCCTATTATCCTCAAATATTACCAACACATTTTACCTTTGGAGTCAGTCTGACCCCATGGTTATTTACTTCCAGAAAATTATTTTCAGAAAAATTTTGACCAAGTTTTTGTGTCAGTCACAAACATAAAAACAAAAAAAACATAAATAACCACTTGATAATGTAACATTGACCTGTTCTCTAGCGCCACCATCAGGACAAACTTTTAAACAAGAATTAATGTATCTTGAATAGTTTTCATCAACTTTGCACCTGCAGGCGTGGGGATGTAAGGTCACACATGGAACCCAAGAGGAACACCAATGTGTGCAATATGTGTTTAATGCATTGAAAAAAAATGTCATCTTAATCAATTGCACCTGTAAAATTTGAAAAAGTCATGAAATATGAAGCAAAAAAAGTCACTGATTAATTTTTCAATTATTAACATTGAATGGGGTCAAAGTGACCCCAAGGATAATAGGAGGGTGAACTTGGTGCACTCTGTACAAGACATACAATCACTGCCAGGAGCATGGAGTCGCCTCAAGGCTAGGCATCTATGTCAATGATCATGTGCATGCGTGTGTGTGTGTGTGTGTGTGTGTGTGTGTGTGTGTGTGCGTGTGTGTGTGTGTGTGTGTGTGTGTGTGTGTGTGTGTGTGTGTGTGTGTGTGTGTGTGTGTGTGTGTGTGTGCGTGTGTGTGCGTGTGTGTGTGCATGTGACCTTTGATGACCAGGGAGAAGTTTCCCTCCTTGAAGGCCTTGGGGCTGAGGCTGACTCTTCCCATGTTGTAGGAGTTGTAGATCCTATGCTCTCCAGCTGAGAACATGTCCACCACCCTCTCCATGGCGTAGTCCGGCTCAGCTCGGTACATGTCCCAGTGGACCACCCTCTGTCTGTCCCTCACCCTGTCCCTGGTCCACACCATGCGGCCGCTCATGCACTGCAGCACCATGCTGGAGCCAGCCGGAGCGCTCAGATTGTAACCTGCAACCACCACACTGCTGCTGCTGTCGGACTGGCACCACACTGCAGGACACACACCAACAAAGAACTCTAACACACGCACACACACTCAGATATAATTTATGTCACACTGTAGAGGCAATGAGAGAGGAAAGTACCTGCTGAGAAGAAGCAGACCACAGGGACTGAAAGAAGAACAGAAGACATGATGAGAGCGTTAAGTGCTTAAACAGAGTGTAACATATGCCTCTGAGGTGGACTGATGCACTTGTGGCTCCAGTAGACATCACAACAGTGGCTCTGATAACAGGAATTACGGTTCAGAAATGTAAGGTCCAAAAACAATCTTCATGTGCTGCAGCTGTGAAGTGAATAACACTCATCCTAAAAGAATGTGGAGCTCAACACTGAGTCTGGCTTTAATACCAGCCTCAATGTGGTCAACAGACCCTCGACTATCTCACTGTACACATAAGTCTGCTGAAATACTGAACATAGGATTGTCATTTGTAGAATTTGAGATGAACAAAAAGAGGAAAACAGCCAAACTTTAAGTTCAATTCTAAAACCAGGTGATTTCTACAGCCATAATATTAATGCCTGCATGCATACTTCAAGTATAAAGATGTTTTTAAAAATAAAAAAAAAAGGTAAAAGAGGATTTGGCTGCTGTTTACTTACAGTAGACCCAGAGCAGAGCCTGGAAAACAATGTCCTGCCTCCTCCTCCACATGTTGACAGTGTGAAGCTCAGATGTTGGAGCTTGTTGTCTGGCAGACAGTCCACAGCATGACTAACTTTGGTCTGAGAGTCTCTCTGTACAGAAACAAGCAGCTCTCGGTCGAGTCAGATTCCAGCACTGAACCAGTACATCACACCTAAACGTCTTAAAGTCCAAAACAGAACCAAGAGAGCATCAGACAGAGCCAAAGCAGTCTGGAAATGAAACCTGACACCAGCTTGTGTTCCTCCACCCATCCAGATCCACGTTTAACTTCAGGGATGTTACATCTTCTTTGAGAATGTTTTCTACCAATGTTTTACCTCATTGGCTTCTTTTGAGCAGTGAAAAAATTAAGGATTGTCAATCAAATATGACGATTTTTATTGCATTTACAGGTCCTGCTTTTTTAAATGATTATTTTTTTATAGGCAATCTTGTTAACCTTCTCCGAATAAAGTCCCATCTGAGAACTTGCATGTATGTTGCATTGTGTAGATATCATTAAAAATGCATTTATCAAAAAATAAGGCTTAGTTTGTTTTACCTCATTTTTTTGAAAAGTGGAATTCAATTCAACTTTATATGAGGAATGATGAAGGATTCTCTATCAAATCTCATTTATCAGGATTTTTTTTAATTGCATTTACATGTCTTGCTTTTTTTAAATATTGATTTACATGTTTTAACCTACACATGGCAAGGTTTGATTTCCTGACTGAATCTGACAAATATTGCTGTTAATCGTGTTTTTTTTCCCCAAGCAAAAAAAAAAAAGTGACTTTGTTTACAGAACCTAACAAACAATACAAACTATTCAGTCACACATAACCGAACAACATGGTCTTGCCAATATAAATTTTACTCAAAATGATCCTGCTGTGAATGATAAATCATTTTATTTCTGTATTTTTAAATGTCTGTCTGACAGGCCCTGATACTCTGTTGCTTTGGTGTCAACACTCACACATTGTGCAAATGACCTCAAGGTCACTGACGGAGCTGAGGAGAGCTAGACTGCCCTGTGATATATGGCTAGATCACGTTTGTACCAGACACCGCTGTATACGGGGAGGGTGCAGACATGAAGATACACAGACCTACAGAATCTAGATAGATGCAGACACTGATAGAGATAAACAGAGAACAGAGACACACAGACATAAGAGAAACACAGGCATCTTCCTCTGGCCACCTGCACGTGGGCTTGGTCTACTAAACTTTACTTGTGAATAAACATCATTGAAATTATACTACTCATGTCGTCTGTTATAGGAGCTGTTCTTTTAAAAGATCTGGGAAGAAGGTAGAGAAAACCTTTACAGCTGGAAACATCCAATGCTTGTTTTTTTTTTTTTTTCTTTGCCATGATTTTGATGTGTTTGCTCCATAAACTGTAAAAAAAATGGACGGGACAAATTCCCTGGTGAAGTGAAGCTTTTATTTTTGGAGCTCCCCCTGCTGACTGGCTGCAGTATATGTCATAAACCCCGCCTCCTCAATCATAACAGATGGGATGTTGGTGAAACTGTAAAGTTAAAATACTCGTCACATCATTTTTTTTCCAAACCTAAACTCTGCTGTCATTAGTTATTGTCACCCTACATTGTGTTCAAGTGCTCATTTTTCTGTGAAATTTGTTTTAAATAAGTTATTTGAGGTTGAAAAAGGGGATTTTACCTCATATATTACAATGATTGACAGCCGTAGCTCTCTATGTGAATAGCAGTTACATCTTGAAGGAAAGCCGAGACGCCATTTCACTTTTCCGTTCAGTTTTTCTGTCTTTTTTGAGCTGTCATGATGAGTTGTTCTGCACTAAACGGTTCTAAGCCGTTGGTAGGATTTCCAGTGGGAAAGATACTTATGTTCTTGGCGTAGCTGGTCAGTGTAATGCAGCTTTCACACCGAATGCTTCTTCTGTGGCACTGGATGCATCTGTCACACGAAACGTTCTGCAGGTTCGCAGGATCAAATAATGTCCCCATTTGCTTCATATGCGCGTTTGAAGCAAAGCACCGCCGACCAGCGACACATCGAACTGGGTGGGTTTCACTGGCTGCTGAAGCGCGGAGCTGCGCTCCTTTTTCTCCTCTCATGAACATAAACCACCAGTGAAAAAAGCCAGTGTGATTGGCGGCTAATGCTATCCTAGCTCAGTGCCAACTTTCAGAAAACTACAGAGAGCACTTCTACCTGCTACTACCACCTCCTCGTTGATTCTCCTCCATGCCAAATCCTTCCTAGTCTGGTCCCGGTTATAAAGGCTGTGTCATACAGCTCCAGGTGGTCACACACAGCTTCTACTCCATGGTTGAATGGGTGAACAGACCGGTGTCCGTGTTGACGGTCTCACGTCATCAACAACAAAGATTCTGATCGGCTTTCGTCATGCAAAACAGTCGCAGGAGTTCAATATTTTCAACTCTTGCGAATGTGCGAATATGACAAAAATCGGGAGCACGCTTGCATGGCCAACACTCTTGACGCACGGATTGGAACCCACCGCTGCACAGGAAAGATTTCGCATCTGGGATGCATCTATCCATTGACTTTGTTTGTAATCTGGTCTCACGAACATTTCGTGACCCATTCGGTGTGAACGCAGCATTAGTCATCAGGGCAATACGCTAAATGGGCGGGGCATGTTACCAGGGTTCCTCCCGCCGGACCCTACTGCGCAGACTGTGGTTCCAAAATTGCAAGATGGAAGTACCCCTTAGAGCCGTATTTTAGCTTCAAGAACGTTGAGTGGGAAAAGCTACAGTGCGCAACCATTGGTCTGCTCTGATGGAGTTCATGTCATCATTCCTACACAATGTTTGTCACAACATGGACTAAAATCTAATGAGGTTAATGTGTTAACGTAGGTTCAGGAGCAGAACCACGCCTAAAACCACACCCTCAATCACCTGACTCATCTACTTATACACGGTCGTCAACACTTCAACCCACCCATCCCTTCTTCCTTCTTCCCTTTTCCTGCTCTGGTCTCCTTTCAATCCAGGTACAGAGGAGGCTGAAGGTCACCTTGGACAGAGAACGCCAGAGACGGAACTCCCGCTCTGAGTCTCCCTTAGCTACTCTCCGGAGCTCCCTCCCTCTTGTACCTGATGATCCTCCCCACGGGCCGACGACCCTTTCAGACATGTCTTTGAAGAATTATCTTCAACTCCCAACTTCTCCAAATTGCATTAAATAATTCACATACCACTTTGCATTGGCATGGTTCTTGCTAGTGAGCTAGAGGTACGAAGCACACAATCATGCTTGTTCTGCTTCTAAATGTTCAAATTATGAAATCACAGATTTTTTAAAAAAAAAAAAAAAAGAAAAAAAAAAAAAAAGTGATGCTTTAATGCTGGCAAAGTTTCTTAGGTAAATATAACTTCAGCTAAATAGGGAGATAAATTATTTTCCTATGTAGAGATTTCTAAAAACATCATTATAGATATAACTGTAAGTTTCACTCTTGTTAGTTTTGGTTGCATACATTTTTAAAAAAAACAGTTATTGTTACTGTTTTCTCTGGGTCTGGTTACTTACAAATAGTCTTTAATCTAATCTTTGTTTTTGTGAATAAGTCCTACCACTCATTGTACACATACAAGTCATGTGCAAAAATAAATGCCATGCCACAACACTGTAGCTAAGTTTAATATTTTTAAGATTTATCCAAAATGCATAAAAATGTCAAATAGTCCATCAAAAATATTAAAAAAAGAACTGAAACGCACTCTTCATTTTTCAACAAGTCTAAGGAGTTTGCATGTTCTCCCTCTACATGTAAGAGAAAACTAGTGCCACAGTGCAAAGCAAGAAGCGCCCTCTGCTGGTATATTGAAGTACTGTGTCAAGTCTACAGTGTTCCATTAAATAATGTTTTGTTAAAATGATAATTTTACTGAGCTTATATTTTTGTTTAAGGGATCGTTTTACTTATTTTAAAAACTGCATTTGAGTTTTATAAATAATGGCATGGTTTTGAACGGACCCGTTTCCGGTCATCTTACAACTACAATTGATTTATAACTCAATTATAAGAAACCTGAAAACAAATCCTTGGTGAAAACAAATTGTTAGCTCTAAAATGTCTTATTTCCATTCATTCTAACAAGTTAAATAGTTCTCTATTGGTTCTTTATGATTTTATTTAGTCTTCGGAACCATTACAGAGGCGGAACTTTAGTTAGACCTTTGTTTGCTGCGGACATAGTTGAAAGGTACCCTACCCTAAAACAAGCGAACTCATTCAACAGTCTGAAGCTTAAGGTAACTCACTCACACCAGGTTTTTGTTAGAATTTATCTAAATTAACAGCATGTATGTTTTAATTTGTACAATAATGTTGACTGAACGTTCTTTTTGGACGCAATGGTCGTTTTACGTGAAGGTTGTGTTTCTTGCGTGGCTACGAGCTAGCTTGATGCTAGTAGCTAATGCAGCTAGCTGATCAGATTCTGCCTCAAACTCAGGATCAAACTAATAGTTCAACACATTATTTTTGTTGGAAACCTGATCAGACCACTACTCTGTTTTTGCAGGTTCGCTGTGAAAGATGTTTTTGACCAGATCAGAGTATGACAGGTGGGTCCAACATGAACTGCTTTGTCACTTTCCAGCCCTTCATCTGCACAGAGTGAGGCGGTGCACAGACAGACGTGTTCACAGCAAAAATACTGATTCTCACCCAAAGAAAGTGTTAAACCTACATCCAACATGTAACACGTGTCCTAATCTTTAGCTTACTTGTCTGTAGATCACCGTTATTCTTTAACTCGGCTTTTCTTTCACTTTCGGTATCCCGTCTTTATTTTATTCAGCATTATTTACTTACAGTGTAACAATTTGATTAAGAGAAATTCTTCATATCCTGAATAAAGTTAAAACTTAGACATTGATTTATTGTATATTCACATTTTGTGACGTGTAAAACATGATAATGATTATTATTATGAATCACTCCATCACTCTTTCCTGGTACAAAGTCCCTCTGGCTTGGGAAAAAAACATATACATTTATTTATTTTATTTTATTTTTTAAAACTGCAATAATAACTGCCCTGAACAAGATCAGATCAGAAATCAGCCTTCGCACTGCTCATGATTTTCATTAAAAAAAAAAAGGAAATGAATCTTCATTATGTGTTTTTATCTTAATTTGTGTCTGACTGTGGTGCATTTATTGTTGTTGTGGCTGTGCCAAATAAAAGTTTTTGTCACTGTTTTGGGACAGACATATTTTTTTTTTTCTTCCTATTTTTTTTTTTTTTTTTACAAATAATGAGGGTTAGATTTTATTTTCAAGTCTGGTATAGAAAAAAATAGAATGTGAATAATGTTACCAGGATACTATATTACTTCTAATCAAATACCTTCTGTCATATTGATAAATCTAGAAAGTATATTTAATTTTTATCCTACATGTTTTCAACATACATCCCCACACATGAAGTTCTAACTTGTGTTGATAAAAAAAGAGAAAATGACGTGACAATTCCTAAACATTGTGATTTAAAACAGGCAGTTAGGTATTTATTCTGTCAGATAAATTATTGTTTCACAAAGTGTATTATAGCCTCATGGTTTCTTCTTGCTACACATTTTGTTGGCACACACACTATGAAGGTGCTAACGTACCCATCTCTAGTATTAACCTCTAGAACATTTGTTTTCCAGAGGTGTGAACACATTCTCTCCTGAAGGCAGGTTATTCCAGGTGGAATATGCGATAGAGGCAATTAAAGTGAGTATTTCCAATCAAAGATATTAGGGATGTCCCGATACAACTTTTTAATTTTCGATATGATACCGATATTGCAGCCTTGCGTATCGGCCGATACTGATATTGATCCGACACCGATATCAGCATGAAACATATTTTTTTAATTTTTTCAAAAACTGACCCATTTATTATTAACCAATTGGTTAAACAATATTTAACTTTCAACATAATATTTACAGTATTCCACAATTGAATAAAATAAACAATTGGAAAAGCTGGAAATTTTAATCCGATATTTGTTTTCAGGCTAATATCGGACTGATATCGATATCGGATCAGGTCACCTCTAAAAGATATCACTGTTTTAAAGTTTTATGCTGTTGAAATTATTAAAGAAATATGGGAAAGGGTTTAGTCATGCTCACGGAAATGTTTTTTTTTTTGTGTGCGTGTGTGTGTCCTCGCTCTCCCAGTTGGGCTCCACTGCCATTGGTATCCAGACATCAGAGGGGGTGTGTCTGGCTGTGGAGAAGAGGATCACCTCCCCCCTGATGGAGCCCAACAGCATTGAGAAGATTGTGGAAATTGACACTCACATTGGTATGTTAGAAACTAATGGCTCAACTGATAGAATTATGGACTGGGTCTAAGCTTTCTGTTGGGTGACGTATTGTAATTTCGTATTAAACACAAACTGGTCCTTTAGATCAGGGTTTTTCAGTGAGAGATCGTCAGGTGTGTCGTGCAAAATGATTCAATTTCACCTACTTGGTCAAAAAACATTTTTGAAAACTAACACTCTCAACGTTTAGCATGGAACAAAATTGAATTATAAAAATGTGTTATGAATGTATTTAATAATAATAATAATAAAAAATATGTAAATATAATATCAAATTATATAATGTAAAAAAAATACATTGTCTAACACAAAACAATATTTAAGAGAATGAAGTTTAATTATAGTTCTAATCATATTTAATGTATTGTTTTCATATTTTTAATTACACTTTTTATTTGAAAAAATAAATACCGCTATATCCATCCATCCTTCTTCTGCTGGCAAAATAAATATAAAATATCATGATATATATATATATATTTTTTGCTGTTCATTTGATTCCAATTAAAAACACTTGCAGACTGTTAATTGCACTTTTTTTAGTAGGAAGTAGAAATATGAAACTTTATTCTTTGTGTTTATTTGATTCCCATTCAACACACTTTTATCAGAATGATTGTATATTGTTAATATAGGCTACAAATTTTTTTTTTTTTTTTTACATTTTGGTTGGTGCTGTGCCTTGGGATTTTTTCAATGAAAAGATGTACCTCAGCTCAAAAAAGGTTTAAAAACACTGCTTTAGATGACCGACGTTTCTTGTATTTTATGTTTAAAACAGAAGCCTGTGCAAAAGGAAAAATCCATTGCAGTAAAGCTGTATATGCAGTTAAAAACAGACCGTCTGTCATTCTTTAGTCCTTTAGGTTTGGCTGGATGATGCTTTATTCTATATCGTTGTAAAGTAACAGATTTGAAGTACACACTACATTTGTCTATCATACTTTTTACAGTGTTACTTTGAACAGATGTAGAGTAAACCTTTTCACTGACAATGTCTCGTACCTATCACCATTTGTTATTATCATTTTACAAAGTTTGATCAGGTTACCACTTCCACACAGTTGAACATGGGATGTGTTTAGTTTGCAGAGCTGATCGTGTTCTTCTCTCACAGGTTGTGCCATGAGTGGCTTGATAGCTGATGCTAAGACTCTCATTGACAAAGCAAGAGTGGAAACACAGGTGAGAAATCTGAGGACTGTGTCACATGCTGTCAGTAGGATGTTAATTGTGAGTTTGACCTGAATCCTGTCTTCTTCAGAACCACTGGTTTACCTACAACGAGACGATGACGGTGGAGAGTGTGACTCAGGCTGTGTCTAACCTGGCTCTGCAGTTTGGAGAGGAGGACGCAGACCCGGGTGCAATGGTCTGTAAACACATGCACCAGATCATTCTACTAATGTTGGCTGTTTAAAGATCAAATTAGTTTAAATAATAATAATAATGTTGTAGGCATGTATTAACTTTGGGTTGTTTGGTGTTTTGCTTAATCTCAGAGTCGACCATTTGGGGTTGCGCTTCTGTTTGGAGGAGTGGACGAAAAAGGGCCGCAGCTGTATGTAAAGATGATAATAAAATTGATTCGTTTAAAGGGTGTTCTGCTTATATCACAACTGATTTGTTTTGCTTTGTTCTAGATATCACATGGACCCATCGGGAACCTTTGTGCAGTGTGACGCTCGCGCCATTGGCTCTGCATCTGAAGGAGCTCAAAGCTCTTTGCAGGAAGTCTACCACAAGGTACTAAACACTGCCTACCTAACACTACAACACTTTCACCCATAAAAACATCAGGTCACTTAACACCTGAACATCATTTAACATTTGATTACTCTTTAATCTGTTTAGAATTGAAAATTAGATTATTAAACACAATCTTATACAGCACAGTGACAATGTGGGGGATTCTTTGAAGCCAGATATATTCAAGAGACCTGATTTTCAGAGTGGAACTGTGCTACTGTATGAGTGATTTTGTTGAAGTGAGAAGTAAATGAAGGCACTGCTGGATATATTAGGGCTACTCAATTAATGGAAATTTGATTACGTTTTCAATTATTACACCCAAAGATTACAAAAATAAAAATCCAGGAAAAGATGATTATTAAAGGCACACTGCAGACTTTGTGAACTAAATAGTTAACCCAAATGATTCCTCAGGCCAATATACAGGGTTTGACAGTATCAATGCTCCGAGTGGGGCTTCCCTCTTGAAATACTGCCCATGTTAGTTTGGAGAGAGGCATGTCTTTGGCCAGGTCATGTGACCTGGAGAATGCCTGGAGAACGTATCACTTTATGGCAGTCATGTGACCACAGGCTCGGATATACTGATTGGGTTAAGGCTTTTTCTAGTATTTTTCAGCCTCTTTGACTCCTGGTCATGGTCATGCTTCTGAGGAGGCTAAAAAGACGCAGCCAAGAATTTTTGTCTTTTGTCTGGTTGATTAAGCGATATCACACGAGGGGGAGTGCTGTTTGATGAAATATCAGCACTGGTATGATTTGGCCGTAGATAATCACACCAGTGCTGACATTCAGCACAACAGCACAATGATATTGCTTTAATAACAGTTCTACAAGCACTTTATTTTTCTTTTATTACTTAACAGTAATAAGTGACAAGAGATTATGATTTGTTTTATTTAATCATTTGGTTCCGCCAACAAAAAGTTCAAGAGCACACATGCTGCGTTCATACTGCAGGCAAATGCGACCCAAATCCGATCTTTTTGTCCATATGTGACCTGTATCTGATCTGTTAAAGACAGTCTGAACAACACAATTGTGATTTTAATTAACTATGCATCATTGAAGCTGCTGAAATCCCTATCCCACCACTGTTGACTCCAACTCCACATCCAACCAGTCCGTTGTAAAGATGTAGCAGCCATCACAGCAAATGGCTACAGGGATAAACCTGGCTCTAGGTTCTTTTTCACTCTTTTAAAGTTAAGAAGTTCTGATGCTGACTACTGTTGGAAAGAACATTTCTCAGTGCAACACACAGTCCTACACTGAACACCTCCATATATATTTCCGTAAACACCGTGGGGTCATAGTTCACTTTAGGACCTCTTCTGCGCATGCGAGTAACTTCAGTGTTGCATTCCGTTCATACTCCAAACTGATTGAAGATGCATTTAATATGTGATATGAACCATCACACACACAAAACACTGAGTTTTGGAAAAAATCCAAATTGTGCATTAAGACCTGCAGTGACAGTGTACTGGGCTGTATAGCCCAAGATGTAATGGTAATTAACAGTATTTAGATCAGCTGTACAGCGGAGTGATATGATCCATAAGAAGTCCCAGTGCGTTGTTGTTCTATATCAGCACTTTTGGAATGTCTGCCATCCAATAAAATTACTTGGTCAGAACTTACTGTTGTATAATGCTTGCTCCATCCTCTGGCCAACTTTGTAACAAACTCTCCAGCTCTTCATCAGACCAACATCAACCCTTCAGTGGTTCCATTGTTATTGTTGTGGTGGAGGGAGGGGATAGTCAGTCGTTGCACGCCTAACCTAAAACATCCCATTCTCACCCACATATTTCCCAACCGGGCCGTGCCAGTGATGCATGTTGTTCTAAAACATAGTACAGTTCAACTCACAGTATCGGAATAATCTTGGTTTTAGTTGACAAACGTGCATGTGCATGCCTGCCACAGATTGCCTTGTGGGAGTCGACCCAAATGAGAGTTGGACAGTAGAAAGTTCTAAAACGGTGTAGAAATGAATGACTCTAAATACCTTGACAGGTTGAAGTGATTGTTACAGAGAAAATTAGGGATGTCCCGATACAACTTTTTCACTTCCGATACGATACTGCTATTGCATCCTTGAGTATTGGTCGATACCGGTATCGATCCGATACGATATCAGTGCAAATCATACATACTTTTATTACTTATTTAGTAGTGTGTAATGTTAGAAAAGGTTTGATTAAGTGATGTCACTCAAACAGAGAACAATAGTAATTCAAGTTCACTTCAGTTATTTTTACTGTCAGTATATGTGTATGATGGGAGCAACTGAGGGCGCAAACAAAAACTTATCGGAGCGCCTAATATCTGACATTTTAGATGCAATCCGATATTTGTTTCTTGTCTGATATCGGACCGATATCTGATATCAATATCAGATTGGAACACCCCTAGAGAAAATAAACATAAACAAAGAAAAGGTTTACAGGATGACATTGTGTTTAGGGATGTCCCGATACAACTTTTTCACTTCCGATACGATGCCGATATGTCAGCCTTGAGTGTTGGCCGATATCGATTCAGTACGATATCGACACAAATCATACTTACTTTCATTCGTTCTTACAGTATGTAGTGTGGAATGTTAAGAAAGGCTTGATTATTAAAAAAAACAAAAAAAAAACAGGCCCATTTATTATAAACCAATGGATTAAATTTAATTAACCCTTTAGAATAAGAATATTCTATGATTGAATAAAATAAATTAAAAAAATAAAATGGAAGATATTGAAAAAATAAATCCAAAAAACCAATATATCGGAGATTTTAGATGCAGTTCGATAAAATTCGATATTCATTTTCATATTAGACTGATATCCAATATCGGATCAGGACACCCCTAATTGTGTGGCGAGAGTTGTTGAAAATATATTTTTTTAATTTATTTATTTTTATTTAGCCTTTTTTCACCATATGCATCAACAGTCCATGTATGTAGAAATGCACATTTGACAGTTTACTGATTGGAGAGGAAACTCTAGTTAAATAATAATAAATTGTTATAATATTGAATAAATGTTCCATTTATGGTAATAAGACGTACTATTTATTAATGTATTATTCCTGTTTTTCCCTGTCTGACAGTCAATGACATTAAAAGAAGCCATCAAGTCTTCACTCACCATCCTGAAGCAGGTGATGGAGGAGAAGCTCAACGCCATCAACATAGAGGTTTGTTATTCACACAAAAATCAGAAGGTGTAAAATTACACTTCAAATATGTCTGTTTTTAATTGTGATTGGAAAAAAAACTAAGATTCTTGTCCTTTACTGTATATACATGCTGAATTTGTTCATTTCTGTGTGTGTGTGTGTGTGTGTAGTTGGCGACAGTGGAGCCAGGGAAGACCTTCCACATGTACTCCAAAGAGGAGCTGGAGGATGTAATCAAGGACATCTAGAGCAGAAAACACTTGGTCTCTAAGTTCTGGGCAGCAGCGATGAAAACGTTGGTGTTTTCCTTGGCTGAGGATCACAACAAATCTGCTACTTTTCTACAGCGCATTCTCACTGCTTAGTAGGTTTCTAATGACTGTGTTCATTTCTCTGTCTCTCAGTGTGTGTACATCTCACACACCAGTCAGACCAGTGCTTAGAGGGACATAAAATTGTGGGTTGGGGGGTATTTTTTGTTACAAATCAGTCCTACAAATAAATTGTTGACTTCTGAAATGACTGACTCAGCTTCTTTGTTGTTTCCCCCCACACATATTTAATATGACCCATATTCTTAAGACGTTTTGTTGTTTCTGTGTGTATACACGAGGAATGACACTGCAATTTTTGAAAACGTTTTATTTTCCTTTTTCATGTATCCATATTTTATTTCCTGGCATTGGGACTAATTTTTCGATTTGCTGCAAAAGTCATTGGTTTATGTTAAGATACGAATGTGTACACTTGTTCTATGTATCTTCTGTTTCTAAAATGTATTCCCCTTTAGGTCTGTTGTCCTCAGTCTGCTGCAGCAAAGACTGAAATTATTAAAAAAAAAAAAAAATGTGAATGCGTTTTTATAAAAATGTAAGAAAAATTTAAAATAAGTTGTGTAAAATAATGAAATTTAGCTATAAATGAGCCATAATGAAAATGTTTGTTGTGTGTGAGTGTTGTGTGGAAGCAGAGGCCCTGTGCTGCAGATTTATGAGCTTCTGCTGGACTTCTGAGAACTTTGGTTCAGAGAAAACAAGACTCACTTTCTGTAGCGCTCTGCGGTCCTTCCACTAGGGGGCGGGCCAACACGACATAAAGAACCTCCTGTTTGTCCAATCAGATTCCACCGTCTTCTATCACTGACCAATCGCGTCGCGTGCTAAATGGGCCGTTATTGAAGATGCTTTCTGTGATGAGAGCTAACTTTTGGGACAGTCCAGTTCCTCCAGTGGGTCAAACGTGGCTCTGCGGTTTGTAGCTATGTTCTGTGTGACTTGTGTGGTGGCTCTGGGGCTGTTGGGCTGTGTACTGGGCAGAGAGGAGCAGGAAGGGCTGCAGAAGCACCCAGGAGGTGATGAGGACCGACGGGTCGCCGAGCGGTGGAGCAGCAGCGCGGGACAGAATGGACAGACATGCAGAGACTTCTCTGGAGCTCAGGCTACTCTGCACAACAACACCAACACCGTGAGTTAGAGCACCACAAACTGCACCGAGAGAGTCCCGACACAAGTCCATGCTGAGAGTCAGGCTATGGGATCAGACTGTGGTTAGAGAAGGAGTAAAATCTCTTTAAAACACCCCCCAGGAGAACTTATCATAAACCTGCTCACTGTAGCTGCAAGGTTCCACCTCATCATTCTATAAACCAATGGTTCCCAAACAGGGGTATGTGTACCCCTTGGGGTACAGGACCACATTCCAGGGGGTAGTCGGAAATATTTAACAATTCATTTTAAAATAATCGTGAAATGTTCATAGTTCCTTTTTAAGCTATGTTTTGGACAAATTCACCACAAACCAACAAACTATTGCTTAACTCATTCAGTGCCAGCCATTATCAAAAATTTCAACCCCCCCTCAGTGCCAGCCGTTTTTAGAGCATTTTGACCAATTTTTAAAGACCCACAGAATATTTTGTAGTATGGCGATCTGAATTCTGACACCAGACTCTCTGAAAGATTAAAATCTAAAAAATAATTTTGTTTTCAAGCTTGTTTCATTCATCTGTAATCCGCAGTTGAATAGAGGCAAGTTTCACACAAATTACCAGTTTGTGACAAAAAGGTGAGAAAAATGGCTTTTTATTAAAAAAAAAAAAATTATTAGTGACTTTGAAGCAATTATTTATTTATTTTTTTGCTTTAGGGACACCTCAACATTAGTTTCCTTCTATACAACTACAAAAACAACACTGAGACTGAGCTTTTGATGGCAACATTATTATTATTATGCTATCTAGGTCAGCGTTAAATGGTTTTCTTACTGTATTTTGGGATTCCTCCAAGTCTCCCCCCCCGTAATTCTCCACACACGCAACTTCCTCCTCATCCCAGACATGCCGAATGTCAGCGCTTGCCCCGTTTTTTTATCGTTTTATCTCACAATGGTCGAGTGTGCGCTGCTGTGAGCTGCTGGAAACTTTAGCATCAATTCTCGTAGCGTCATTTTTATTTTCTGTCTCGTAAACTCTTTTCCTCTCCCTCTGAGCTCTGCCCATCATGGGTGATCTCTCATCCAAAGGTGCGCTGCTGCCACCTACATGTCACCAGTTGGTCACTACATTGTGGTAAAAGTTAGATATTCACCGGAGAGCTTCGTCACACTGTCTCCTAGCAACCCCAGCCGAAAAACACAATTCACGTCTATAGACGTGAGACATGAATGGCACTCCAAGTTACTAAACCAATTCACGTCTATAGACGTGAATGGCACTCAATGAGTTAATAAAATAAGATATTTTTTTATTATAGTTTATTGAAACAGGATTATTTTATGCCATTTTATCACACTTCTGACAATAGGAGAACATAATTAGCTACATTTTACATAAAAGTTGTAGTTTAACCAAATTCCACTCAATGTTTTGAATTTGTAGATTAAGCCTTAGGGAACTAATGTTGTGTGAGACACATTTAGGGTAATGGAGAGCAAGCTGTTCCACAAATGAAAAAGCATATGAAATTATGGAGCTGGTACTTATGATATGAAGAAGGGGTACACATGATTTGACAAAAATGCGAAGGGGGTACACGGGACAAAAATGATTGGGAAAAACAGCTATAAAGTAAACTACAACACGTGATTCATCATTTTGTGATTGATCATATATTTAAATATTCATTTTGGAGCAGACTGTACTTTTATTTCTATTATAAGGTTCTCTCTTGTTTAGAATTCTACCACTACCTGACAAACTAGAGCTGGGCGATATATCGAGATTCAAGATATATCCAGTTTTCTATTTTGGCGATATAGAAAATTACAATATACAATATATTGATATATATATTTCTGTAGCTTTTTTTGTATTGAAATACTCATTTTAGGAGTCTCTGCTTTTGCTATTTCTCAGAACAGCATGAAAAGCTCAGTTAGATGGATTTCTAACCCAGACCTTCCCTTAAACAATCCACACTACAGAACTCACTCACATGTGCTGTCCCTTAGAGGAGAAAAATCCAGAGGTGTCACATATTTTGCAGCTGTTTGTTAAAGCTGATATCTGGAGTTTCTGAGAAATCTATGTTCATGTATAATTATTTTGAAATGCAAAAAAATACTTAACTAGTAGGGGTGTCCCGATACAACTTTTTCATTTCCGATATGATACCGATATTGCAACCTTGCGTATCGGCCGATACCAATATTGATATGATATCAGCATGAATCATACATACTTTTTTTTTTTTACTTTTTTTTTCTCTCTTTTCTTTAATAAAATAATAATAATTACTTATTTTGTAGTGTGGAATGTCAGAAAAGTCTTGATCAAGTGATGTTACTCAAACAGAGAACAATAGTCAGCAACAGTAGGTATGAGAAAAACTGACCCATTTATTATTAACCAATTGGTTACATAATTTTTAATATTCAACACGATATCTACAGTATTCTACAATTGAATAAAATAAATAAAAAATGAATTGAAAAATAAATAAATCGGAAAATCCGGAAATTTGAATGTTATACCCAATATTCATTTTCAGGCTACCAATATCGATCCAATACGATATCAGCACAAATCATACATATGACCATGCTTCAAGTGGTAGAGGGGTCGCATTTTGATTGAGAGGTTGGGGGTTTGATCCCAGAGCATTACCTGTTGAAGTGTCCTTGGGCAAGAATCCTAACTTGCTGCCAATGTTTGACACCTGCCCTGCATGGCATGCAGTGGTCATAAAGGCGCCATACAAATCAAGTCCATTGACCTTATTTTTAATACTTATTTTGTAGCGGGGAATTTTAGAAAAGTCTTGGTTAAAGTGATAGTACATACATTTTTACTTTAAATATAATATTTTACAATTTAATGAAATAAATGAGAAAACCAAAAAAAATAAATAATGAAAATACTGTAAATCAATCAAACAAAACAAAAAATGGGATGGAAGAGTCTGGAATGGACTGCTCATATCGGTGGGCTTATAAATGAGATTTTAGATGTAGGGAAATGGGATCCAAGGGCTAATTTCAGACAGATATCCAATATTAATATGGGATCGCGACACCCCTATGAATTAACAATAGCTTAATAATGTGTATGTAAATAATTTGTAACTACAGTAGTTTGTGGGTTGGCTTAGATCCCAGTTACATCAGTGGGACTTGGCCAGTAGTGGCTCTGTCACCACCCTAGTGCTTTGTCCTGAAACAATTACTTTTGGTGGATGCACATTAGGAACAAACCACACAGGAGTTTTTGTTTCGTAGGTGCTCGGAATTAGGGCTGAACGATTTTGGAAAATAATCTAATTGCGATTATTTTCTTCAATATTGCGACTGCGATTTAATATGCAATTATTTTTCCAAGGGCCTCTTGTCATGTATTATTCAATGAACACAAGCAGTATATCAATCTGTTTCATAATAAACAATTTCAGAATTATTCAAACTTTAAATAAATATAAAATATAAATTTTAAAGCACAGATTACAACAATAAAGCAAACAAATGTGTGGCTTTACCTCTTCAACG
Organism: Gouania willdenowi; assembly: GCF_900634775.1. Taxonomy (NCBI): domain Eukaryota; kingdom Metazoa; phylum Chordata; class Actinopteri; order Blenniiformes; family Gobiesocidae; genus Gouania; species Gouania willdenowi. Next base: position 23,693,362 of record NC_041048.1, on the reverse strand, counting down.
TATCTAACTAACTTCACATTTCATGAAACATGTAAACATGTGGACTGCACTTCTTAAACACTTTCTGAACTTAAAGGTGTAGTCCGCAACTCTCAGATCCTTCTCTCCCCTCCCTCCTCGCTGCTCTATTGCCCTGCCTCCAAACTTTCCAAAGTCCCTCCCTCAGAGGAGCTAACAAGCTAACGTTAGCCGACAGCAACGTCACAGTAATATAACATGCTCTGTTAAAAGCATATTACTGCAGCGCTTCTCACTCTATATGTGCACACACCTCAGCAACAGCAGCAGCAGCAACACAGTGTCACTTACAGCAGCATATGGAGGCTGCTGTGTGCACACAAACAATGCATGCACCAGAGTTCTAGTGTAACAATTACAAATCAAACATAATGTAAATCAAGCAGCAGTAATTACCTTTCAAGCAGAAAAGTCACCAATTCCATCTTCTATTCCTCCTGACCATACACTGTAAAAAAGATGGTGATTGTGAGACTTACAACAGCATGATGCATTAGAACGAGTTAGTCTTAAAACGCACAAATAAATAACTCAAAACTAAGTTTGCCAATCAAACGTACTAAATGGAGCAGACCATAGACTTTAAAAAGCATGGACGCACGCTCACAGGAAAGTGAAACTTTTATTTTTAGAGCTCCCCCTGCTGACAGGCTGCAGTACTGGCCATAAGCCCCGCCTCCTCAATGATAACGGATGTGGGTCAAACTGTAAAGTTAAAATACTCGTCACATAATTTTTTCCAAACCTAAACTCTGCTGTGATCATTAGTTATTATCACCCTACATTGTGTTCAAGTGCTCATTTTTCTGTGAAGTTTGTTTTTAAATAAGTTAATTGAGGTAGAAATACGGGATTTGACGTCATATATGATGATGATTGACAGCCGTGGATCTTGCGTAGCTCTTTTTGTGAATAGCAATTACATTGTGAAGGAAAGCCGAGACGCCATTAAACTTTTCTGTTCAGTTTTTTGTCTTTTTTAAGCTACTAGTACTAGTATTAACCTCTATGATCTGATCATCTGAACAAGACGTTGGGAAAGATACTTATGTTCCTGGCGTAGCTGGGTTGCGTAACTCATCAGGGCAGTACGTTTAAATGGGCGGGGCGTGTTACCAGGGCTCCTCCCGCCGGACCCTACTGTGCAGACTCTGGCTCCAAATGACGTCAAATTTGCAAGACGGCAGCGCCCCTAAGCACCGTATTTTGACTTCAAGAATGTTGAGTGGGAACAGCGACAGTGCACGCCCACTTGGGCAGATGTGTAGCGTGATGCATGGGATCAAAGTAAAGTAACACCAAAGGGAATGAATATGGCAAATGCAAGCAGTGTTAAATCTGAATCTAATGTAGTATAAAATAAATAAGATTAATTTGTTTCTAAAATGCTGCATCCATACAGAGCGAATAGCACAATTATCCAATATCTTATTCTTTAGAAACAAATAATGCTTTGCAACAAGGGGCCTGAAGTCAGTTATCAAACACCTGGATCAGTTATTTAGAAAATGACCTGCTGTTGAAAGGAATCATTTGTTGTACCCCGAAGAAAAAGGCGTGCTTCGTCTTAACTGTTTTAATGTTTAAATGTTTGATCCCGTCGCCTGGCAGCCACTGATCTGTTCTTCCCAACATCTCTGTTCCACATTATTTTGAAGGTGTATTCAGTTTGCTTTGTTTCAACAAGTAGAAACATGTCAACATACAAAATGTAGTCACATTAGAAAACAATCCTTCCAATAATCCTTAGACAGAGATGTTGATTTGGCTCTTTTCCTTGTGGAAACAATAATAAAAAAAAAAATTCCCAAACACAATATCTTGCAGTTAAGCTAAGTTTCACAGTTTTTGAAGTGATACAGTTCTGGTGCTATATGTAGAAAAAGAAATTACTCGATGAAGCAACAGTGTTAGGTATTCTGCTGTCACTTTAGATCTTGTCACTACTTAAACTTATTCCTCTGGCTCCGCTCTCTGTTTATTGTTTTATTATTACGAAGAGATGTAGGTCATCTGTTTAAGTCTATCACCATTCATATATTGATGTAGGAATGGCTGATGAAGACACAAACACGTGTTTTCTTCCACTGGTTGCAGGAGTGTGTGTCCTGGTCGACTGGTTAAGTGCTGACAACTATGTGGTATTAACCTAAGACAGTCCTAATGGCTTTAAAGGTATTCTTTCATTTTGGCTAATCTTTACTCTTTTGCAGCCGTAAAAACCTAACAAAGCTGCGTCTGATCGACGAAACAGTCTGCACACTGTTCCTTTAATGCTGAACACAGTGTTTTTGGAAGCGTGACAAGAACAACTTTAATGTCCCGGGGACTTTTTAAGAGTAACAACTTTATACTGGACACCAAACAGTGTCTCCGTGAGTGCGTTGTATAAGAAGCGTGAACGTTTTTCAGTGTGCTCTCAATGAGCAGACTCCTTCCCTCCCCTCTTTCACTCCCTCCCTCCCTCCCTCCCTCCCTCCCTCCCTCGCTCTCACAAACATTCCCCTCGTTTTTTGTTTTTTTTTCTCACTGGCCTTGATCTGAACGCCGGTGGAAACACTTTTGTTCAACTGCTGCATTATCAGACCTGTAACATGGCTCAGAGAAGACAGGAACGCAGTCACATTTTGGAAATAATTCATCGAGAACATCAAACTATTTTGAACGTCTAATCGGTGACTGCGTCATTTCAGTGTGTTCTGTTCAGATGTTTTACACAAACGGACATTTTAAAGTCTAAAAATGCAAAATAAAACAACCACTTATTCATTACCTGTCACAATGTGTGACATTTGTTTGTAGTCCTAAAGGTTTGCAAAGGTATTATTGTATTATAGAGAGAGCTTGAGATTGATAAAACAAAGTATCCTATCCTAAATATTTTATATATATTAGGGCTGGGATAAAAAATTATTCTTTAAATGATTAATCTAGTGATTTTTTTTCTTCAATACATCGATTAATCTAACCATTCATTTTTCCAGTTCGATTCGATTATCAAATAATCTCCGCATTAATTGACTGAAAGTAATTTATACATGTTGATTTACATCTAAAATGAAAAAAAAAACATGAATTCCTTTACATTGCAATATATGTTTATTGCTTTTCAACTCAAAATTCCAAAATAAAGTTCAAGTAAGAATATAAAAGCACAAAATAATGCATTCAGAGTCAGATGTAGCATTAAAATAAACTTTCCTTTTACCTTAAGTGTGTGTGTGTGTGTGTGTGTGTGTGTGTGTGTGTGTGTGTGTGTGTGTGTGTGTGTGTGTGTGTGTGTGTGTGTGTGTGTTATCCTTTAGGAAGTTTAAGGGAAAAATAAAAGGTCAGACTGCAAAGGAAAAACTCCAATAGGTGCCTATGTGTACAGCAAACATACATTGTGTTTAATTTGCAAATCAGTACAGGCTGCTAGGTTATCACAGTGGTATGTAAATGTGTTCTTTCATCGCGTGTGTGAGTAAGCACGTGCGAGCGCGTGCGGTTGCTGCTGCTGCTGCTGTCACGGCAGGTGTTTCCTCCTTGTTCCGTCGACGCACTGCGGTCCAGTCACACCCGGCATAAAGGACAAAAGGTTACGGGGAACAGTTACCTTTGACGAACGAGTGCGCGCCTTCGATGCCTTGCACTTTTGCACTCCGGAGGAGCCACTCGCGTAAGTTATTCACCGGCACCGCCGTCTTTGTTTTGGTCAGATGACGCATCGACGCGCACATTGTCCCAGCTCTAATATATATATATATATATATATATATATATATATATATATATATAATTGCTAATGGTGTCTATTAGTGTTAGCCTCTAAATACCACATTCACAAAGTGAAAATAACTCCACCATGTCTGTTTAACACATTTCACATTTTATTCACATGTTACATGGTTTAATAATCACAAAATCTTATCTTTATTTCTATTCTAATAAGCCATGTTAAGCCTGAAGGCCTTGTCCAGCAGCTGAGATCTGATCCACAGCCTGTGTCTGCTGTGTTAGATCAGAATGTTTGACCTCCTCCTCTGAAGTTTGGTGTGTGTAAATATGTTGAAGCAGGAGGTTCAAGCCCAGAGCAGAGTGGAATAAGGAGCTCATTGTTTTTGTGTCAGGGAGGACTTTTACTCTGCTTTTACCCATCAGCAGAGTCGGTATGGATGAATGTCTGTGCACGTCTAGCACCGTTTGCAAGTGTCACAATTTGTTTCTTATCAAAAGTTGAACGTGCTGACACAGCATCGAGCATCTAGAGCTGAGTTGGAGTGGGACGGCTGTAGAGCAGCCTGGGATCCTTAAATTCAACATGTGTTCCAGCATGACGTTATGTCTGCCCAGTGAGGACGTGTTGAAGCAGGTCATGCATGAATGTCTTTCTGTTTTATCTTTTATCGTTCCCCTTCTATTTGTTATCACTGCTATCATGGAAGTTACAGGGAATTTTGTTTTACTTTGGTGGCGCTGCCTTTCATTCTTGCCCCACCCCCCACTCCTCCAGGAATTCTCATTCAAACACAGCTTGTTGCTGACCTGTTGACTGTGTGGTTTTCAGTCCCAGTGAACTGTAGCTGATCATGTCAGCAGTTGTTCGGTGAGTGCATCAGAAGAACAGATGTGGAAAACAGGACTCTGGGTCTATCTAACGTGTGCAGAACAGGCAGGGACATTTCCAAAGAGCCCAGGCTCTAACGAGACATTGTTTCATCTTCTCTGTGACCTCATTTGTGTTACCCCCAATTTTACATGAAGGTGATGTCAACCCCCTTTCTTCTTCTAATCAGTAGCCACTCAACCGCTTCCTAATCTGATGCTGCTTTGTTCTCCATAAATGCAGAATGGTGAGAACGTTTCTTTGCAAATCCCCAATATTACACATTTAAACACAATATTTACGCATTTAAACACATCCCAGTCTCCACACAGGTGCGCCTTATCTTCCTGCTTGCCTCCCTGCGCTGTTTGCAGAAGGGCTTGAACACTGAATGGTTCCTCTGTCATTGTCTCGTCCTTCCCACCTGTGCACTCAACATGATTTTTAGGGCCTGTACTATGAAGCTAGATAAGTGAAGCCTGGATTTATCTTTGTTAGCGGGCTTCACCCATCCAAACATTCTCCGTCAGACAGAAGCTGTCCCACGAAATACGATATGAAGTCGTTAAGTTAAGCGAGGTGATTTCAGCCTGGCTACGTGTGCGGCACGCTCTTGTGACTGGGGGAGATTGCAGCGTCAGACCAATCACAAACACGTAGAAACTGTAGAGCAATTGATATCACAATTGAGGAATAATGGTTTAAAGATATGAAGAATTAAAATCAATAATTCAGACCAAAAACAACACTGTTGCTGCGGTAAAAACAGTGGGGATAGCAGCCTTGCATATCAACCGATACCGATATTAATCCGATATCAGCATGAATCATGCATGCTTTTTTTTTTTTTTTTTCTTTAATAAAAAATTTATAATTACGTATTTTGTAGTGTGGAATGCTAGAAAAGGTTTGAACAAGTGATGTCACTCAAACAGAGAACAATAGTCAGCAACAGTACGTATGAGAAAAACTGACCCATTTATTATTAACCAATTGGTTACATACATTTTAACCTTCAACATAACAGTATTCTGCAATTGAATCAAATAAATAAAAAAAAATGAATATAAACAAAATAAATAAAAAAAAATCGGGGGGAAAAAAATCGGAAAATTTGGAAATTTGAATCCGATATTTGTTTTCAGGATAACATCGGATTACATTAATTAATGAATTAATTAATTTATCGGTCTGAAAGCGCCTGATGCACACAGGTTTTTTCACCTGACGAATGTAGGTCAGTCCATCAGATAAAAATCTTTATATTTCCTATTGGACAGTGGTTCCCAATCTTTTTTGTCCCTTGTACCCCTTTTGCATTTTTGTGTGTGCCCCCTCTTCATATCATAAGTACCATCTCCATAATTTCATATGCTTTATTGTTTGTGGAACATTGGGCTCTTCGAACATTGGTTTCCTAAGACTTAATCTACAAATTCAAAACAATGAGTGTAATTTAAAAGTGGATTTATTTAAAAGAACAAATATCAATCCACCTTTTATTACTACTATTAATAATTTCATACTATTAAAGTAAATATGGTCTCTTATGTAAAATGTAATTTTTGTCTCCTATTGTCAGAAGTGTGATAAATGGCCTCGATCCTGTTTCAATAAATTACAGGAATACATAGTATTTTTTGAGCAACTTTACTGTTAGTTTGTGGTGAATTTGTAAAAAAAAAACAAACAAAAAACTGAGAACATTTCATGATTCTTTTTGAATTAATTGGTAAATCTTTTTGAGTACCCCCTCTAATGTACCCCTGTTTGGGAACCACTGCTATAGGATGTCATTGGTAAATGAAAGGATTACATCAATGTCTAAATATTCTCTCTCCTGTCAGCGTCACATCAGATCAACACAGAAACGTGTTCACACACGATCCTCCTTTTATTGGGCAGGTCGTTTTCTAAGAGAACTGATTGGTCAGATCTTATCTACTTAATTACCTGGTCCAGACCAGGTTAGGTGTTCAGCCTAAGTTACCATGGTGATTTAGCCCCGTATGACGTTAGCTAGCTTCATAGGACATCACACACCGATGAAGTCCCGGAAATTAGAGTGATAAGAGGAAATCCAGCTTCGTAGTACAGGCCCTTAGTCATTTTGTTCTTTGTTATTTTATCTCCGTGTGTTTGTTATTTTATTTAGAAATATTTTCTAGGGATGTCCCAATCAGGTTTTTTTGCCCCCTATCTTTTGATTTTGAGAATTGGCCGATACCGGGTCCAGATCTGATACTTCTATAATACATTAAAACGATAAAGAAGAGCAAAATAAAACTTATTTTAACATTCAACCCTAAACAGAATCATTCTGTGATGTAGCTTGATCAATCAAGCAATAAATTAAAAGAAAATTCACTTTCGACTAGATTAAATATGAAATAAAAATGTCTAATATAAAAATGAATCGTGCCTCATCTTAAAATACCCAACAGGCATGTTAACAAATAAGAAAATAAAAGTGTCACAGTGCTGTAAAGTAAGGCCAGTAATGTGCTTTTAGGAACAGCACTATTAATGCTTACTCTCCTCATTGAGTTTCACAGATTGAAATGTATGTTTTTGTTGATGAAAAGTATGACAACTTCTTTTTCTTTGCATTGCAGGTGCAGAGCATGTAAAGTATTAGCTGCTTACTAAATAAAGTGTGTGAGGTCTATAATAACCCCTATATTGATAATAAATATACATCTCCTGATCGGGAGATAACGTCCGATTCCGATCGAGTCTGAAACCACGTGATCGGGCCCGATTTTCGATCACGTGATTGGATCGAGACATCCTTAATATTTATTAGACACCACCACTCCAACTGACTGTCTGCTCTTCGTTCTCTGCGTCTGGGTTCAGACCTTTGTTTTTTCTTTCTACTTTCTAATGCAGCGGTTTCTAAACATAGTCATGACCATATACAATATGGTTGTGCCAAAATATCTGATATATCTCAAGGTTTTGTCTCGTGATACGTTATCGATTCACTGGAGCCAAATATCGATTTTTTTTTTTTTATTTTTTTTTTTTTATTGCAACATACAAAACATGACGAAAACAATATATACATGATTCACAGAGATAATGCAGTACATACACAGTTCAGTGCTTTGTTTTACTTGGCTGTCATTCATGTGAATTTGATAATATCGTAGATTTTTTTTTTTGGGAAGGCTTTCTCCTGTCAACATATTTGATTCAAGTTGTAACAGATGAATGCAATGAAAGTGTTGGCACTCGGTTAAATTGTCAAAATAGCAAATAACTGACAGAAGCAGCAAGCAGATGATGAAATTATTATTAGTGCAGAAGAGTTGGAAAGACCAGACTGCTTAGTTTCCACTGGACTTGTTTACAAGGAGTTTCCAGCAGGAAGAACGACGGACTTGGCCATCCCCTGTGCTTAATAGGGCTGTGCCCGGACTATAACAGGCCAAAAACACCTTGTAAACATATCTGCCCCCGAGGCTAAAAAAGTACAAAAAAAAAAGAGAAAAAGTCTTTGGGTTCATGTTCCCGTGGGTTGTGGGTAGATAGGCTGTGGAAAAAAACCTTTAAATGTCCCGTTGGATGAATGAACAGGAATATTGTTCAGCTGTTAGGCAGAGCTCTTAATGCTGACATTGATTCGATTTCTATTTGTGGTCTTACATCATACTCATACATATTTCCTATTTCTTTTACAGGCTACACTCAGCCCCAATCTACACTGTGTAACTTGTTAACAAGTTATTTTCTTATTCGCTAAACACAAGCTTTATGTTTTTTTGTTGCAGGAATCTCAGCCACAATTAGAGTGCAATCAAATGGCTTATTTTCTTAGAGAACTTTTATTATGTGTTTTATGTTATACTCTGACTATAACTTAAAGACACATTTGGTGCTTTATGTATTTCAGCAGGGTAATTTCTACTGTTAGGTTTTTTAGTTACTGTATTGACTCAGCGTGTGTAAAATAAATGCTGCTGGAGATGATAATGGAGTAAGAAACGCTTCTATGCATTCGTTCACAGGACTCCACACACTGCACAATGCAATGTGTGAAACTTTGTGTTTAACATGCAGATCAAAACAAACTTTCAAGCTGCATTTTCACCCTTTCACATTTTTTTCAAGCAAATGTTCGTCAATTTATAGATCTGTGAGGCCTTCAGTGTGTCTTTATCTGATCAAAGTTATCCTCTCCAGCAGCTTTAAATAATTATAAAATAATGATAATAATTTAAATGTTTTGTTTTTTTGCATGTGAATACATCAAATTTAAATATTTCTGGAGTATCTTGGAGGGCTTGGTGTCTAAGGGTAGTTTCCTACTATTGTGTTGCCCTTTAAACCTGCACTTCTTTTTGATTTCTTTGTTTTAGTTCACATTCAAAGTGCGAACCATGGGTTCACTGTCATCAGCTTGGGTGGGAGATGGAACAGGGGTAAGTTATCTTTCCTGTGCTGCCTGCAGCATTAAAAACAAAGATGTTCTACCAGTTCATGTGTCACTTCTCCCTAGGTGCTTTTGGTGCTGACAACGTTCCACCTCCCGCTGTTCATGATGCACTTCGGTCAGTCCAACCTTTACAGGAGGTCAGTAGTGATAGTGAACCACTGCTGAAAGGGTTACTGTAGTTACAGTACTCTGGGTGTCTAACTGCTTACATGTCTTTTTGCCAGCGGAGACTACGGGAAGACGTTTAAAGATGTAACTCCACTGATTAATCACACCTTCATTCAGACAGAGTTTGGCATTGCTGTCAGTCCAGACCACACAGGGAAGGTAAGCTATGCCATGAAAACAAAAATCATTCATAAAGCAGATTAAATATCTATTCAGGCCATCTTACAGAACAGTGAGCTTAGTATCTTGATGCTAAAACTGTCCTTTATACCAGTGGTTCTCAAACTGTTTAGGCTCAAGTACCCCCTTTCTCTTACTTTTCTATTTAACTTTGTCCGACTACTACGTTTTGCTCAGAATTCTGTGAAAAACTACTTTAGGTCATAATGATGGAATGAACAAGTGACAACACAAGAATCTCATTTTGTAAATAAGTGGAAAGAAACTGTATTTAGTGCAGTGGTTCACAACCTTTTTTTGGATCGTGACCCCATTTTGATATCAAGAATTTTTGGCGACCCCAAAGACTATTTTCTAGAATTAGTTTTTGATCATGTTTGAAGTCAGATGTTTTTTGTTTTTTTTTTAGATTCACAAAGAGAAACTATAGATATACATTTGTATAAGATTGTGTGTTGTTTTAATCACTCTATAAAAACAAGGAACGTCTGTCTGTGTTTCTGTCTGTGTGTCTGTCTGTGTGGCTCAAATATCTCAGAGGTTCAGAGCTCAGACTTTCAACATGGCTGCTGTTTGGTTCAAAAGTGTGCAATGTCGGATTTGTTTGGACTACTGCAATAATACCGTTGACAAATAATTTCATAAATGTTGTTGTCCAATGTCCACCGGAGGCACCACAGTCACGTGCGCGCCAGAGCCAATCGCAGCACATCGTATATATATATATATATATATATATATATATATATATACATATATTCATACATGCATGGGCAGACTGTATATATAGATAGTCTGCCCATGCATGTATGAATACAGACTTCCTACTGGTCTGTGTGTCTGTCTGTGTGTGCGTGCGTGTGTCTAATTCAGAATTAAACTTGCATTAGGAATTAAGTGTTTACAAGGTCAGTTGAAAGATGATTTAACTTTTATTCTGAATTAAAGAGGAATTAAAGTTCCCATGTAAACGTGAGCATCTCATAGTGTTTCTCCAGGCATAACTTCATGCTGCTGAGTTGCTTTTTCCCCAATTTATTCATTTAAATATATGAAATCTCTTTCTCTCTCTCTCTCTCTCTCTCTCTCTCTCTCTCTCTCTTTCTCTCTCTTTCTCTCTCTCTCTCTCTCTCTCTTTCTCTCTCTCTCTCTCTCTCTCTTTCTCTCTCTCTCTCTCTCTCTCAATTACCCCCTTGTAGTGCCATTGCGTACCCCCTTTTGAGAAACACTGCTTTATACTGTAGATTGAGATAAAAACTATATTAAGCAGGATTTGCAGAATATTTGGTGTTTTTAGATTTAGTTTTATGTATCAGCATAAACTTCATTGTTCCTCTTCTATGTTTTGTTTGTAGGTGATTCTGACTGGCGTCGTATCTGATATTGGAGGATTCCGACTGTTTCGCTCTCAGGACTTTGGTCTGAACTTTGCCTCCACTGACCTCCCATTTGAGCCTCTCATTCAGATGCTGTACAACCCTGCAGACTGCAATACACTACTGACTCTCAGTATCTCGGTATTATTCTTTGGTTTTCCAGTGTTGACATTTTCCCAATCTTTTCCCAACTGCTGGTTAATACATTTGATGGGTTTTGAATAAAGTCTAATGTAATGTGTTTAAAAGTACATACACACTATACTCGTACTCATTTCCAGTTGGAGCTGTGGCTGTCTGAGGACTTTGGTGCCACCTGGAAGAAGATTTATGACAGCGTGTGCTTGGTTCGATGGTGAGACATTCCCCTTCATTTTTCACCTTTGATTTATCTTCTTTTTCTCATTGAGTTTGTTTTTGCTTCAAAGCAGATCCTATGTTAGACGAATCTCTGTGCCCACGATGAGATCAAATGAATCCATTTTTTTATTTGTATATAAATGAGTTCGATGGACTTTTTCTAATGTTAAAAATGTTACAGATTACCCACAAAGAACATTAGCGACTGAGAAGAAAATTGATTGTGTGCCAATGTAATTCTGTTGAAACTCTTTAACTGTCCGACACAGTGTGTGAATATTTGTATTTTTTCACCACAATCTAACGTGTGTGTGTGTTTGTGTGAGTCCCTCCATATTTGTTTTTTTCATCCCTCTTTCTCACAGCATCACTTATCACTCACTAGAGTTCAGGTGGTCGTGTCATAAACACTGGATTGTGGGAATGTGTTGGCTCTGCTTGACCACAGCTGCCATGTAGGCCTCAACCTAAATTTAAAGCAGAAGCTAGAGAGTTGCTGTCAGATTGAATCATGACTCAACATTAGGATTCCTTTGCTGCAAACCAGCCAAATCTGGGCAGTGTGTGTGAAAACTTTTTTCCTGATTTGGCAGCGAGCAAAACCAGACGGAGAAAAAAGTGCAGCTTTGCGATTGGCTAACACGGAAAATCCGATCCAATATTTTTGTGAAATCTGCAAAATCCTGAAGCTCGTCTACTTTTTATTTGTTAGGAAGTAACAAGTTATGATCAGTTTTTTTGCTGTCATTAACACAGGGGCCCAAAGAGCAACATCTATTTTACAACAAACACCAATGGCTCATGCAGTAAGTACAGATTCAATGGTTGCACCTATATGGCTATTTTTCAAATAGTAACTATTTCTTTCTTCCAGATGACAAAGGAATGTTGGAGTTGAGAAAAACAGCGGACTATGGAAGAAGTTTCCAGACTATTGCAACAAAGATTTTCTCTTTTGTTCTGGGTGGAAGATTTGTCTTCGCATCTATCATGACTGGAACGGTATGTGATTGTGTGAATGAGTGCAAAGGTTCTTTCTTATTTATCTTTCAAGATTCTCTCTCTGTCTACATATATTCTCCCTTGAACGACGTCGTATTTGGACTTTTTATTTGTTTGTGAAGACTAAAAACACACACTCATACAAATAGTTAAAAACTGCACTGTGATGTCAGTAGCTCCACCTGGAGTTGGTTTTGCTTTCCTTGTGGCTTGTGTTGAAACATAAATTTCTATTAATAAAATGCTCAAAAAGGAAAAGAGGGAAATTTGAATGAAAGAGTTAAATTAAAGTTTCATGAAATTACATTATTTTCCTAAAGGTGTCATTACTGCTGGTACAAATTTCAGTCTTAATTGATTAAATTAAAACAGCGACTTACTCAACTCAGCTCAACTTTATTTATATAGCGCAAATTACAACAAAGTCATCTCAGTGCGCTTTAACAAAATATAAAGTCAACAGTAAGAAAAAGAACCCAACAAGATCCACATGAACAAATGCCAGTTAAAAAAAGACAGGTCACACAAACAGTGTTACAATACTTGGTGAATTGGTTTAGCCTGTATTTGTTAGGCTAGACACATAGCAATCAGCTCAACGTACCTTTGTTAGTATTCATTTTTAAACTTAAATGTATCACTGTGCTATCAGAGAACTCTAACCTTACTGATATAGATGAGATCGTAATAATTTGATGCATTGTAAGCTCTTTGTGGTCTGTTGAGTATTGTATGTCACACATGCATTCATTTACCTCCGCTAAGGAGGTGATACTGTCTTCGGCGTTTATTTATTTATTTATTTGTTTGTTTGTTTGTTTGTTTGAATGATAGCAGGATTACGTCAAAGGCATTTAACAGATTTTGACAATATTCTAATCAAAGAAGACCTCACGCTATGGAAGATTCCATTACATTTTGGAGGGGATCTGGATCAATATACTAATATTGGAACAGTTTCAAAAAATCAATAAATCCTCATCTCTCATCATTGGCGAAATTTAAAAATTTCCCTCTTGGTTTGTAATTGACCAATCTTTATAAAACATTACCCACTTATGTCTGGTTGGTTCTTCAAACTGACTTCAACCCCACTGAGTTATATACAAATCGGATTTGGATTGCGCATTTCATGGCAATTTTTCAGAAAAGTGGGGGTGCCCCTACATTTGAACCTATTGTATGGTTATTAATGGGGATAGACATTCTTCCAAGCCTTTAAAGTGTGACTACATGCAGTCAATAACCCATTCATAACGGGAATATTAGCAATAACCTGGTCACGCACTGTCACGTTAACACAGTCAAAAACCAGAATATGACCCCTGGGTTACTCCTTTTCTAACCTGAAATTTCGGTCACGTAAACACGTCTCGGGATATCCCCATCGAAAGTAATATTAATTTGTGTTCTGCGCATATTCTATTTACAAGGAATCTTGGTCTTTTGAGTAAGTTCTTGAATGCGGCACGCAGCCTACCGGAAGTAACCAAGAAGCAGAGCTAAGTATGGAGAAGGCACTCGGCACCACGCCGCACTTTTGGAGCGAGCAGGAAACCGACTACTTCATTAGTGTGGTGAAAAACATAAATGGCGTTTTAGATCGGGATATTACAACTTCCATGTATACGGGAGTAACTCTCTTTGCTCATGCATGTAAACGGGTTATTCCTAATGTTTCAGAAACCTGAATATTGACCTTTACCTGGATATTGACTGCATGTAAACGTAGATCATAGTACGATGATCAGGATCACTGATCCAGATAACTGCAAATATCTGGCAAAGAGGATATTTGGCGCATGGCGGAAGTTTTTTGTGCTCCTTGCGTGCTCTTGTTTTAGAAATAAATTGATCACTGTTCGAACGATGTGTTTCTATTTCTGTCTTAGGAGACGGAGCGGAGGATCCATGTCTCAGTGGACGGAGGTGAACATTGGAACATGGCTCAGCTTCCCTCAGTCAATCACGAGCAGTTTTACTCCATCCTTGCAGCCAATGAAGACATGATCTTCATGCATGTGGATGACCCTGGAGGTGAGGATGACATACAATAATTATTGTGGGTAATGGTGAGTAACTTAGCAACTTTAAGAGTGATTTAATGCATATAAGACAAAAATATAGCTTGCCTTTGGATCACTGTAGTGATCTGTAGATCTGACTGTAACCTCTCTCTGTCTCTCCCTGTTTGTGTGTCTTCTTACACTGTGTTGTGCAGACTCAGGTGTAGGAACCATTTACGTGTCTGATGACCGAGGAACAGTTTTCTCAAAATCCCTGGAGCGCCATCTTTACACAACTACAGGAAGTGACACGGACTTCACTGTCATCACTTCTCTCAGGGGCGTCTACATGACCAGTGTTCTCACTGAGGGTGCGTCAACACAGCATGAAAACCAAACCTTGCAACTACGATGTTTCACTGCATTCCACAGATTTTCAGAATCTCCTAAACTTTTAACAAGTTTTTTACTTTACAATACTCAGTTGTCTCAATTTGTGTTTTTTTTTTAAAGTGTCTGGTAAGTACAGAAACATTGGAGAGCACACAAGTAAATTCAGAACTATAGTGTGATGCCAATTTTGTACAAAAAAACCATTAATGATTATGATAATGAACAAATATGTAATTAGGGATTTACTGCTGGAGATAAGCACCAACAGACCCTCCCTGAAAAGGAGCAAGTGTGTTGGAAAATACATGGATGGATGATTTTTTGGCAGATTGTTCAAAAGTGGAAAGCACTTTATTGTGGTGGTTAGCACAGCTGCCTTAGAGCAAAAAAGCGTGAGTTGTATTTTGGAGCCAGAAGCTTTCATGGCTCATTTCTGTGTGGAGTTTGCATGTTCTTCACATGATTGCATTGGTTCTCCCCACGTATTCACACACACCAAAAACATGCATGTAAGGTTGATTGGAGTAGCAGCAATTGACCTTTCGCAAAACCCGCCCACAAACAGTCCTTGTCCAATCATATGTTCGAGCAACCGTTACTATGTAAACAGGGTCCGACATGCTCAGAGCAGACACAATGGTGAAGCGGTGTGCTCATGGCTTGTGCAGGTCGGATACCAGGTACCGTAAGAGTTTGGCTGGGGGAGTCGTGTTCTTTCCGTTCCCAAAGCCGGAAGTCTTTCTCATGCAGGGTTAGCGCCGCTAGCTTGTCTATCTTATTGGAGATAGATCTAACATTCCCCATGACAGACAGGGGGACAGGCTGATATCTTCTCCTTGCATGGCACTTTGCCCCCGCATGACATCCCCATCGATTCCTCCTCAGTTCACGGGGGATGTTGGCATTTCATCAAAGAGAAAACACCTTAAACCTGCTCCCGACCAGATTTAAGCAGCAGGCTAGGTTTGAAAAAGACTTCTGTTCCACATTTTCTCACCATCTACGGCTTTAATTTGGTATTTTAAAAAGAAATTAAACATAATATCATGGTAAATGTTTAAATAGGATTTTAAATCGATCCAATGACAATAGAATCATCCTATTATTACGTGTTTAATGTGTACCATACTTTTTAATGAGATGATCACAGTCTCCGTGTGTTAAACCATCAGTAATATGCCTATATGAAGATACGTTGGTATCCATCGCCTCCCGTTTACTGCACGGCATATCATTGAGAATCCTTAGTTGAGCTCTGATTACAGAAAGTGAGAGGGTTTTCAAGTACATTTACAGGGCAGATGCAAAAATCTCTGAGCACTGTCACTTTTTCTGGAGGTGCACAGTGCACACACCTCCTGTGCACTGTGCACCGGGAGCGTCTGCAGTGTTGGACGTGACATCCAGCAGTGTCATTTAAATTTAAGTGTTCATTTACATTTAATGTTTAGTGCTGAGTTCCAAGAAACTATTCATAAAACACTCACAAGTCTCATAAATTACATATAATTTAATTGTGAGTTACTGCATTGTCTTTTTTTTTTAAACTCTGACGTGTTAAAATAAAACCTCATCAAACTCACATGATTAGTGTGTGATCATACAAGCTTCAGTTGTTTTCTCTGATATTTTGAAAATGTTCAAACCACAGAAACTTGTTAAAACGTGTTCAGCCTCACTGCTCAGTAACAGATCCTGTTGCTGTCGGCAGTGGTTTCTGTTGGCTGTTTAGTCAGAGTAAAAGCTGCAGCACATACGCTCTCACATCTCTGATCATTAAATCTGTGATCGATCTTGTTGATCTTACACTTAAGCTGTCACTGTCTTGCTGGCTTGTCTGAGCTGCAGCTTTTCAAGCTGAGAAGAGTTTGATGAAATGGGAAAAGCCCGTTTGGTCACGGACGGCTTGGGTAAAGCAGGTTTAAACTGTAGGCCTGGTCTGTTAAGAACACTTTGATGAAATACCCCCCAGGTTACCTCCCACAGTGAAAAACATGTATGCAGGACTCACCATCCTCAATCTACCATGACCAGAGCTGTAAGCAGTAAATGTGTGTGTGTTTATGTCTTGCACTGTGCACCTGATGTGTGCCAGAAAAGACACCGGCAGCAGCCAAAGACCGTGTACAGGATAACATGGGCATAGAAGGTGAATGAAAAACAAAACAGAAGGCAGACTGTGAATTCCATCCACTGTTAGCTACATTTCTGTTGGCTTTACTCTTTGTGCAGTTCCTCCAACAGACTTCTTTATTGTGGTCACACACTGTGTTGTATGTGGTCACAGTTTGCCTACCTCAGTCATGTTTGAGGCTATCATGATTATGCAAGCAAGTAAAGAGTTTATGCAAGTGTTAAATTACTCCTCCCAAGCTGGTCATTATGCTGTAAAAACTAAAACCAATGTTATCTTTGTGACTAAAGTATTTGTATATTGTATATTTATTGTGGAGTGGGATGATTTAACAGTGGAAAATGAATTTACTGTTAAAGCACATTTGTGATTGTAACTGAGGGTAAACGTTTGTTCTGCTAACTTTGTTTCAGACGGTGCATTGGAAACAGTGATCACCTACAATCAGGGAGGAAAGTGGCAGACCCTGCGCCACCCGCAAAACAGCCACTGTAGCACTGACAGCTCAACCAACAGACCCAACAGAGTAAGACAAATACTGACACTAACATTCCCAGTTTTCTTTTCATCAGTTGTCATCAGTGGCTTAGCTTCTTTTTTGATCCAACATTATCAATATCTTTGTTCAAGTCTCTTTGTTTCCAATTGGTTGAGATCACTATTGTGTTTGTACAGTGCAGACTTCACATCCACGCCTCCTACAGCACCACTATGAGGATGAACGTCCCCATGCTGCCTCTATGTCAGCCTAATGCTGTGGGTGTCATCCTGGCTCACGGTAAGACACAGCTACACTCGGGAATAATGCGCTCATCCTATTTTGTTGTATCATCACAACATTTCTCTCCCTCTAGGCAGCACTGGTGATGCAGAGTCGGCGCTCTCCCCTGATGTGTATGTGTCTGATGATGGAGGATACACCTGGCTGTTGGCCCTCAGGGGCCCACATCACTACGCAATCATGGACTCTGGTGGTCTACTGGTGGCTGTGGAGCATACAAACTCACCTGTCAACCAGATAAAGTCTGATTCAATCATCACAATTTGTCCTTTTTTATAATTTTTTTTAAAATGCTGCATTCGATTGCACTCAGAACCCGGATAAATCCGACAGAACAAATTGGAAAAGTGCAATAAAACGGCCCTTGAGCTCAGGACCCCGACTTGGGAATTTGCGCTGTACCCATGCACCCCAAGTCGATCAGAATAAACGCTTTCGCAAAATGGCATCGAGGAGCTTATGTATTTCCCCTGTAGACATTTTTGCTCCTGGAAAAATATGAAAACAAACATCAGCTTCCTGTGGCCAGTCATGTTTTCTGAGCTCACTGATACGCCTTTACCTCGGATTTCGAAATTTGACGACCCAGATCTTTTGGGTTGGCGAGTGCAATCTAAAGCAGCATTAATCTTGTTCGTATTTGATGGGATCTGTAGTCTCGGGCACCCACTCAGTGAATAATACTTTTGTTTTGCCACCTTTTGGATGTCCTCTCAGGTTTTCAACAGATGAAGGGCAGTGCTGGAATACATATAACTTCACCAATGACCCACTTCACTTCAGTGGAATGGACAGCGAGCCCGGCTCTCGCTCCATGAACGTGAGCCTGTGGGGATACAGGAATGACTTCAGGAAGTGGGTGGTAATCACTATAGACTTCAGGAAGCTCCTCACAAGAGACTGTGAGTAGATGGAAGACGATAGGTGAAGTTTAGCTGCTGTCACAGTGGTCTGAGTAAGTAGTGTGTATGCCTGTGTGTTTCAGGTGATGAGGGGGACTATGTGCAGTGGCTGGCTCACTCTGCAGACCCCAGTGGTCCGACTGATGGTTGTGTGCTGGGTTACCAGGAGACCTTCCTTCGCCTAAGGAAGGATTCTGTCTGCTGGCATGAGAGAGATTTCTCTGTCAGTAAGACAGCGTCGCCCTGTCCGTGCACTCTGGATGACTACCACTGGTGTGTATTACTGCTTTACGTTTATGTGTAGAAAGTTAGAATATCAGCTTCAATTTGTCTGAATAATTGAAAAAAAAAGTTATAAAAGGATAAAGAGTGTTTATAGCATCTGACTTGAGTTTTGTTTTACAGTGACTTTGGGTATTATCGTCCAGAGAACAGCTCAGAGTGTGTAGAGCAGGAGGAGATGAAGGGTCATCCTCTGGAGTTCTGTTTGAATGGCACCACAGAGCAGCTGCAGACCAGTGGGTGAGGAGATACTAGATGATTTATGACATTCCAACACCCAAACAGGGCCACTGGTACTGATATATACAGGATTTAACAAGTTGCCACACTTACATAAAACAACACATACACATTCCGACATACGCAACTATTGTCTTATATGTGTTTTTGTGTTATCCTTACATTTTCAAGATATCGGAAGATCCCAGGAGACCGATGTGAGGGAGGGTTCCAGCCTGAGAGGAAGGAGACCGATTTGATGAGAATGTGTATCAGCAACGCGCTGCATACTAATTCTCTGGTCAGTATTGGTAGTTTTGGGGTAATGTTTAGGAAGGCACATTATCTAGATATTGAGTCAGCTTCAAAATCTAGTGCGAGAGTATCAGTATCATTTTTTTTTTTACCAGGTTTAGAACTGTTTACTATGTCTGACACATGCTCCTTTTCCATCCCATTGCATTGTGCTAATAATACATTGAAAAATTTTTCAAAGGAAACAAAGTTTGAGTTTTTCATTTTTTTAGCTAGTTAAAGACTTGGTTATTTAGTTTTCTTAGACACATTTTAACCTGGAACTTAGAATGTCCCACAGCACTGTCTGGGTTCCAACTGGTGGAACCACAGCATAGATCTTTCACCTTGGTAGTTTTATCAGTGGGTAGTACTTTTCAAATAGCACAGGGCTTTGGGGAGGCGTGGTTTACACAGCCATGGTCTGATTAGATGAAGCGATCAGCAGACATACAGGTTTAATCCTGACCACTAATCGTTTGTAATTTATTAGTGTTTTAGTTGGCAGTACAATTTTTTACCGAAGACCAGGTCCAGTTTGGCGTGATGTGGGCTTTGCCATTTTAAGATTTCAGCCATTCAGCATTATGTTCTCGGCACATTTTTGCTCCTAATTATATCTGGTGCAATGTTACCCTAGGCTGAAGTGACATTTTAATCTGTTGTTTTAGTCCAGGGGTCTGCAACCTAAGACTCTGGAGCCTTGTGTGGCTCTTTGACTCTTATGCAATGGCTCCCTATAGCTTTAAAAAAACTATTGAAATATATATATAAATATTTTTTATTTTTTTACAGAGGCTATTAATGATTAATGACAAATAAAATCAAGATATGACAATTTGTTAACCTAAAAATAAATCACATTGTGCAATGACTCAGCACCTTCCTTCTTCACCATTCTGCAACATCTACAAATCATCAACTTTCTGCACCTGTGGCTAACCTTAAGTTTTAAATCCCTGGTAAGATAACTAAACAACAAAAACACTATTCTGGAAGAAAACAGACATCTTAGTTGTGTGGGGACAGATTCATTTAACCACCAATGTACCAGTTAAATATGCATGTTTTATGTGTGGCAAGAAATAAGCAATTAGCATGTGTTGATCACTTGATCATGTGTTATTTTTATTTATTTATTTTTTTTATTTATTCAGTTCATTTCCGACATGGTTGCAATCACAGAAATTCATTTTGACATTCAGAGCAGAATCACATTATTTTTTTTTTTTTTGTCCTTTTTCATGCCGGAAAGGGCGACGGAAAAAAGCATTATGCTTATCCAGATCCGTCCCCTGATTTGAACACAGATAATTTTACATCAATTTTACATCAAACCTTTCAAATACATTAACTAAAAAAAAACTTCTATATATGACATTGTGTTCATGTAAACTGAGATGTGCAAGGTACTGTTTTATTTCTTGATGTCAATTTAGTTTATTTTATTTTAAACAGTTTTTAAGTTGCCATTTACATGATCAATAAAAATCAAGTCAAATTAAATGAAACATTATTCTATATAATTTTAGCTGTATAGAATTTAATACACTGTATTGTCTTTATTAAGAAGGTATTTTTCGGCTCCGGGAGGACTTTAATCCAGGTGAGTTGAGGTTAAATGGTTCCTTGTAGAGTAAAGGTTGCAGACCCCTGTTTTAGTCATTCACTTCCTTGGACGTTGAGACTCCCAAGCAGATCAGGAACATTACAGGGGATGGAGGAAACAAGAAACAGGAAGTTGAGCGCAGCGTTTGGATACCACGATCACCCATCTCACTACAGATTCCTATATTATCGGCCGATTTTTGCGTTTTTTACGTGCGGGCTGCTGCGTTCGCCGATTTGCATTATTTTACTTGTTCTTATTCTACATCACCTGTTTTTAATATTTGTTAAATATTTTTTACTTGTTGTCGTTCTACCTCACCTTTGTTAAGATCAATAAATGACTTGTACCATTTGTTATCATCATTGTATAATTTTTATGATGTAAATTAAGTGTCGGCTCCAAATATCGGCTCAAGAAAATTGGCAGTCCGTATCGGTCATGGGCTAAGGCTGATGGAAAAAAATCGGTATTGGCATCGGCCCAAAAAAAGTCCATATCGGTTTATCCCTACTTGTTGTTTTCAGTCAAAAACTGCACATTACAGTAAGAGACATCGATAATTAAGTGGCTATTGTGATTGTGAGTCAGATAAACACTGTTTCATTGTGTGTATGCGGCAGCAGCAGCAGCGGAGGTATCAGCTGTTTTCAGAATCACTCACCAGAGCTGCTACGTCGCTTTTTTCTCCTCCTCTCCTCTCCTAGCCACATGAATAATCAATTTAAGGTGATAATCATTTGTTTTGTCCAACCGCTGAGTCAAGTCAAAGGCAATATGAGGCGATATAACGGGTACTAAAAATGGAACTGCTCCAGGGGAAGAATTTCCGGAAAATCCAACTTGCCCGTTTGGAGCTGACTTTTTTTTTTTTTTTTTTACAAAATGTGGAATAACAAGGGAGGGAGGAAACATAACTTTTTCCACTTTGGCCCTCTGAATGAGGCTAAAGGGATGTATATCACTGTAGCAAAACCATTATAAAGTGATTTTTTCATCATACCTCCCCTTTAATAGAGGATTTCTCCCTCTCCTGTTTCTTACATCACAAACCTTTCTGTCTTTGGCATGCTTTGTGCTGTGCAAAGTGAACCACATGAGCTGAAATGAACTTTTAGTCTAGTAATACAGATTGGTCCAGTTGCATTGGCCTGTGTCACTTTTTATTGTGTGTTTTATTTTGAATCCTTTTTCTCTGTTACAGAGTGACGACGGCCCATCGAGAGCTGCTGTGGTCGTGCCGGTCGTCATAGTGATGCTCCTTGTGTCTGCTGTCACAGCTGTGTGGCTGGTTAAGAAATATGTCTGCGGAGGACGGTAGGTTTATCCTCTTTTTCCATCACTGTGGGATGTTGAGCAAGTCCCTTAACCCCAAACTGCTCCCCGGGCGCCACAAAATGGCTGCCGACTGCCCCCCAGGGGATGGGTTAAATTGCAGAGGACAAATTTATATGTGTAACAATGTGTACAAAAAACTCAAACTAATAAAGTTTGAGTTTTTTAACATCCACCTGCAGTGTGGCTGTCTCCTTAACTCTTGCTGTCTTCAGGTTCCTGGTGCATCGGTACTCTGTAATGAGAGAGAATGTGGAAGCTAATAAGATTGAAGGAGTTGACGATGTTGAACCCCACTACATGGAGACAGAAAAAGTGCATTACAATGAAGATTCAGATCAGGTTTGTGAGTCGATGATGACATTTCTAATATTAACTCCATCATTAAATCCTCTCAACCTGGTATTTTGTTGTGTGTCCTCATAGGACCTTTTAGAATAAGGTTTCTTTCCATCCAAGGGCACTTCAAGACTACATTTAAGGCAGTCTTTCATGTTGTCTGGGCATTCCTGTTGTTCCCACGTGCTGATAATCGGCTGCTTCTCACTTCTCACTGTCCTCTGGTGGCTGGAGAAGGCAACAATCAGAGGGGTGACTTCTTTTATTGCTTCTCTGATCCACGTGATGCTCCCACAAACAGACTTGGTTTTGTGGTTTAGGGAAGGGGAGACAAATCCTGCACAGAGCAGAAGAAAGCCCCGCGGGTACCCGGGGAGCTTTTGTTTGCTGTGCCACAGAAAGTTCAGTAGAGACTGTTGAGTGTGAGCACATGTTGTTTTGTGCTCTGAGGGATTCCTGAGAAGAAATTGCTTTTTGTTGTAACTGGAAAGTACAATGTAGATGCTACGACTTGAAAACATGGGCTG
Source organism: Gouania willdenowi (assembly GCF_900634775.1). NCBI lineage: Eukaryota > Metazoa > Chordata > Actinopteri > Blenniiformes > Gobiesocidae > Gouania > Gouania willdenowi. The sequence continues at coordinate 23,670,411 of NC_041048.1, read as the reverse complement.
AGTCAGCATTCAGTTCAGCTAACAGAAAATAATGTTTGAGCTCTGAGAGTGACTCTGCTGTTCTGTAAGGAGGTTCCTGCTCTAGGGGGTTCATGGATTATTTTATTTTTTCCTCTTTGATATTGGTCTGTTCCCAGAGTCAAAAATCATTACTTTATTACACTTAAAAATTCCTTTGGCTTCTTTGTGTTTGCTGTGGAACACATTTCATTTGATCCGTATTTCAAAAGAAGACTTCATAAATTATCTTTGAAAACCACAAGTGAAAGAAAGTACAAATGCTGGATAGATGATAGAATCTGCTATCAAATTTGAATGATAGTAAAATTTTCTTATTAGCAACTGAAAGATGTTTTTTCTTTTTCACAGTCCACAATTTTGAACTCATGGGAACAAAACAATAACATTTAAAAACAATGTTTCTCCCAACTTTATAAGCACAACGGCTTTAACAAAAACAAATCTGATAAATGAGAAATACTGCTGTAGGTTTCTACAAAATGATTTCATTTAAACAGCAAACATCCTATTCATTACTGGACCTTGTATTAAACACCAGAAAGCTTTTAGTTTTATTTTTCAATCCAAAAGGGAAATGTGAATCCTTCCTTTCCTGTCGTGTTGTACAACAGTAAACATTGTGAATGTGTACGATAGAAGTAACTTTCCAGTAGAACACCTTTAGTGGAAGCCCATGCATTACTCTCTCCTGCTCATGTAGTGAAAATGAAAGACTTGAATTGTTGCCAAAGCACTTTTGATGGTTTAGCTTTTGATTTCAGGTTACAGAGGTGAAATCTAATCTAGCCCAGCTGTGAAAAATGATGAAGGCAATGAAAAATTCCAGTTCTTCACTTGGACTTTTTTCATAAATTAGCCTGACATAACGGACCATTATATGCTGTTGCTTAATTAGCTTCTTCTTTTTTTTTTTTTCTTCTTCTTCTTCTTTTTGATATTTCCTGTATCAGCCAACACCATCATACACACTGGGATAGTTGTAATAATGTGGCCCACAAACAAAGAGTGTCTTCAGAATGATTTTATTCAAAACAAAGAATAAACATATCCATGCAGTAATTTGATAAAATGGTCATCGGAAGTCATTTGTTATTGATTTGTCTGGTTTTACACACTTTTTTCCAGGAATATTTGCTTTTCTTATGCAATTTAGGTCACTCAGTGCTCATGGTTAGTCCATTCATTCTTTAGCAGAAGCAATAATATCTCAGTGATTAAGCTACTGTAACAAGATGTTCTAATGAGTGACTGGTTAGTGGGCTGTTTCAGGTATGAGAGTCGTCATCTTATACACTTTCTGCTCTTTGGCTTATTCTACTGCTGGTAACAGCAAACACAGCTAGATTCAATTATTTGTTTTTGCACTGTATCTACAGATTTGTAATGGTAGCGTTTTTGAATTTCATTAAGACCGTTATTTGTGGTACTCGTATAGTAGCATCCTTTTAAGTGTTTGCTATAGATCAGACATTGATGTCTCTGGAATAAACTGTTGTGTAGCCTACAAGTGGCAAGTATAGAATGAATAAAACCCTTTTATGTATAAGAAAGTGTCTTTGTTCTTATTTATATTCATAATTCCACACTAACAAAGTCAAGGCAGGTTTTTACACGTTCTTACATTCATGTTTCTATTTTTTTTTTTAAATTTTATCTCCATTTGTTTTGTACACCTTATTGTGCATCAACATTTATTTGAATTGATGTTTAACTTGAAAAGTTATTTCTGAAAGAAAAAAAGAAAAGTTTAAGGGTTGATTGTTTTTAATTAAATTTTGCTCATCTGTAAGCATTACAACAAACTTCCGGTAAAGAAAATAGTGACAGATGTGCTGAATAAAGGTAGGACGATATATCGTGCAACAAGATATCGTGATATTAAAGCATCGACGAGGGTATCAGCGGAATCACAAAGGGATGGGGTCAGATTAAAAAAAAAAAGTGTTCTTATTGAGTTGAAAAGGTCATACGCAGAGTTAAGTATGTCAGTAAGTCCAGGTTATTTTTCCAACTGGATTTATTTTCTGTCTGTTTTTCTTTTCCAAAAATGTTGAATCGTGTCGTTATCGTGTGCCCATCTTTTCATTCTATCATATCGTATCGTGAACTCATCGCCCCAACCAGGGTTGGGGTCAATCACTTTTTTTCATTTCAAATTATGTTTTCAGTTACCCATGTTCAATTACAATTCAATTACCATTACAGTGACCAACATTTTTTCCAATTACAATTAAATTACAATGATTATTTTCCCCCCTGAAAGTCAATTACAATTATGTTCTCAATTACTAAAGTTCAATTACAGTTATTCACAATTACTGAGCCTGAAATAAATATGTGTTGAACTGTACATAGAACTGTAACATGGTTCCACATGTTTGCGTTAAATTATAATTGACAATTCATAAAGGAGTTTCATAGCAATTACAATTACAAAGTCAATTATTTAAACTCAATTACAATGTAATTACGATTATGACAGCAACATATTTTTAAAATTACAGTTACAATCACGCCGTAATTGTAATGAATAGGCAATTACGCGATTACAATTATAATTGACCCCAACCATGGCCCCAATCCAAGTAGTGCTTAGCCATTGTCCTTTTTAACATTATCTTCTAATACACACACAAACGCGTGTGTATTAAAACTATACATCTGCTTTGTATTAATTCCGTTTCCTTTGTGTGGAAAAAAAGCTCTTTTTTCAAAAACATCATTAGTGTATTTACAGTAGGGGGCGCCACCTTCTCAGTACCCGGAAGCTCGTGCGTTTTGTACGTGTTTGAATGTAGTCCAACGGGTGTGCTAATCGTTAGCATTGTAGTTAATTACTGCAGTAAATCCGAAATTCATCATCTCTATCCAACATGAGGCTCAACATTGGAGAGCGACGTAGTCCTGCAGCCATGTTGCAGTCGTGAAGTGATGTCAGCTCTGTGCGGTGAGTAACTAAATCAATATTTTGTCTGAGCTGACGTTTCACATTAGCTACGTTGCTATGCTAGCTGACACGTTAGCAGCCCTTTCAGGGATGGTTGAGCGCACATGTCCGTTGTGACTGTGAAACTAGCTGGTTTATATTTGAGCTTTACGACCCCATGGTTGTTCATTTAGTCAGTCAGACAGTGTTAATCAGGCTTTCCTCATGTTTAAATATGTGAATGTAAAAGTCATAGTCACGACTCCGTCCGCACAGCTGTTGTGTACATGTTACTAATGCTTTTGCAACCTATGTTAAATTTAGACTTAGATTCGTATGTGTTAATAAAGAATGTTATTAAATGACAATTTGTGAGCATTGTTGTTTTAATATTTAGTCATTTGTGTTTGTAATGGTAAGCAGTTGCAGGACTGTACACTAGGTGGAGCTAGAGATGTCTGTTTATATTAGCTGATGTTAAAGTCACTTGGTTTAACGAGGCCTTATTGTATGTGTCAATGTTTAGTGATCATTAATACATGTTCAACCTTTCCATTTGCTTTTCAGGCTTTGCTCGTCTACAATGAGCTCTCTAACAGTCCAGCCTCTGGCGTCAGGCTCATCATGCAGGACTCTCCCTGGAGAAGGAAACCAGGTAAGCTTTCTACAGATGTTGACAATTTTTACACTGATTCAATTATATAAGCTGTCTCAGGTGTTATTCTTTTTTCCATCTTTTTTTTCCTATCGTACTTTGGCCTACTTAAAGTCTAGAACTAACCAGCGGGCCAAAACCATCTATATAGACATTAGGTTTGGGCATTATCCAAATTTTGATACCGTCAAAACTGCTCCCTATTTTACCGCGGTATACGGCATTACCGTGACTAATAAAAAAATATGACGTAAGGCTCAGTGTGCGTTCACACCGAACGCGACTGTGTGTGTTTGTCTGTCTACGGAGCTGAGTGACAGGAGACAGGACTGATCGATTCTTTTCTTTCTTTTCTGGCCGTTTACATAACTAATCAACAGCGCCGCTTTTACGGTTTAAATGATCAACTTATTGAGTTACTAAAGGATGAGTACACCCAGAATGTAGGCTTATTCAAGAAGTTAACCGCTTTAATTTTGAGGAAGTGTCTAGCGGCATCCTTCCGCTGCAGAAGCTGTCTGCAGCCTCGCCTCTACAGACTGAAGGACGGGGGATTTTTAGCTTGAAAAGTTAACATTTTTCACCTAGTCATTCAAATCACGCAATTCACGTTGCTTGAGGGAGATAAGCTGAGGTTGCATCATTTACATTGATTTCAATGTAATCTAGTCGCTTCTGTGCTGTCACATAACGACAACTCATTCAACACATAAGTGCTCCTGGACATAGAATCATGTTTAGGCATTAAATAAATCCTATTTAATATTCAATCTTTTTATGACCCTGCGGTTTACGGTATTACCGTATTACCTATGGACGACCAAACCTGCGAAAAGAATAAATAAATAAATGTATAAATAAATATTGGAATAATAAATAAAAAAAATGGATAAATAAAAGTTAAATGTCTTACATTTATTTCTATATTTATTTATTTCCACATTTCTGTGTATGAGACTGAGGTTAGTCCCTCCTACCTCATTAGCATAGGGACACAGAAATGTGGAAATAAATAATTGTATGAATAAATAAATGTAGAAATAAATTTAAGACATTCAATTATTTATGTCCCATTTATTTACCAGTTTTTTATTAATTTATTTATTCATTCTTGTATTTATTTATTCCAATATTTTTTTATTTAAGTATACTTTTGGCAGGTTTGGTCCTCCATAATTACCGCCCAAGCCTAATCAATATAAATAGACTTTAATTATTTCAATAATTGAAAGTGGCGATTACTGAAAACAGTAAGTATTCATCTTTTTTGTCTGTGAATTCATGAGTTACTAGTTTTTCAGTGATTAGTTCAGAGAATAAACCAAAGAAACATCTTTATTACAAGTTTATATTGAGGTAAAAACATTGCAAAAAATGTTGTATTCTCTGCGGACTTGTTCATTTGTAGTTAGATCTTCTGTAGATTTTTGTTAATTACATAATGTTTAATTCTGTGCATGAAAGTGGTGTTATCTGTTTTTTATTATTTATTATCACAAGCATTCTGAGTTAATATTATACTTAATAATGTCTTCTTTGCTTATCAGGATGGTATTAGTTTATATACTGCAAATGATCAATTAATTGTGGCTGCTCATATAGTAGTTTTCATGGCCTATAGACATTTGTTTTGCTTTTTATTGTGTGTTAACTTTCATGTAAATCCTTTTGTAAAATGTTACTGTTTTCCAGGTCCAACCTAAAGCTCCTCTTCTTCAGATTCTGCGAGTAGCTGGTGCCCAGGAAGATGTCTTTACCCTCAAAGAGGTAAAACATGGATTAAGATTTTTTTTTTTTAACCTTTTATTTAATCAAGTGAGTCTCATTAGATTAAGAATCTCTTTTTAAAGAAAGTCCTGAAAGCAGTTGGGTTTAAGGTCCACACAGTGAAGAGATGCAATGTTTTTCTGGGTAGAGCTTTCTTTTTTTTTTTTCTTAATTTCTTTTTTTTAAAATTTCACATTAGAGTAAAACCCAAGATAAAATAATACCATAAAAACTGACAGGACACTGGAAGAGTGAGAGCCACTGACTTTTGTGCATCAGTAACATGAGAGACACATTAGAAAAGTCCGGATCATTGAAGACATTGAAGCCGTAGGCGAACTAAAAAATGAGCTGTTGGACAGGTCTGATTTCTTTATCGTCCTGTTTCAGATGAGCTCAGCCATTTCCTTTATCTTGGTGATATGCTGTAGCCAGACATCCTGTGTGTTTAAAAGCACTATAAACTATCAAGGAGGAAATGATTCATCGGTTAAACCGATGAAGATAATTAGTCAATGCAAATTATTTGAGTTGCTGCTTTCTTAGATTCGTCTGTTTATTTGTTTTGTGCAATAAAAACAGCTCCAGGGGATTTTTATGTCCTGTAAGTCTGTTAGTTATGGAATAGGATTGTTTTAAAGCTGAAAAAGATGTGATTTCCAAAGAAACATGGGCTAGTACGCTCACTCTGTCACACGCACACACGGACACACAGAGTTGTACTTATACACACACGGACACACAGAGTTATACACATACACACACGGACACACAGAGTTATACACATACACACACGGACACACAGAGTTATACACATACACACACGGACACACAGAGTTATACACATACACACACGGACACACAGAGTTATACACATACACACACGGACACAGAGTTATACACATACACACACGGACGTCGCAAACGAAACAGGCTTCATCGAGGCATTACTGATGGTGCGTGGATCATTATAAAACAATTGTGTTTAATATCATCCTGATGTGCAGGTAATGCACTACCTGGGCCAGTACATCATGGGGAGGCAGTTGTATGACAAACATAGGCAGCACATCGTCCACTGCCAGGATGATCCTCTGGGAGAGCTTCTGGAAGTGGAGAGCTTCTCAGTCAAAAATCCAAGGTATCCACCACAACCTTAAATGAATCCCTCTTTTGTAAAACCTCTGTGATTTTGACTTTGTGTTTCATCACGTTACAGTCCAGTCTATGAAATGCTGAAAAAATACCTGGTGGTTCTTGGTTGTGCTGGTAAGTTCTGTCCCTTTAAAGAAGTCCTCACATTTAATTTTTGTCTTTGATGTAGAAAGGAAGAGTTATGGTAAGATGCAGTGAATATTTGAGGGACTGTACAGACTTTTTCACCATTTCTTTCATTATGTTTTTATGAAATCTCTTGTGAGTGATTGTGATAGTTTGTGCTTTGCTTGAAAGAGTGACAGACTTCAACATAGCCTGCAGGGTTGGGGTCAGTTATGATTTTAGTTGTGTGATTGGTAATTAATTACAATTATGACGTAGTTCTAATTGAAAAAAATATGGTCCCGTTATAATTGTAATTTGTAATTGAGTTCAGATAATTGACTTTGTAATTGTAATTGCTATGAAAATTTTATAAAAACTGTCATTTACAATTTAATTAAACACAAACCAAGGAAACCATGTTACAGTTCTATGGCTTACACATACGTAGTTAACAATTATTAAAATATGTTTCACGTCAAGTTTTCCTGTCAGTTCTCTTGAGGATCATTTTACCATTTTTGAAATATTAATATCTATATTTTCATTCATTAGGAAGCCTAATAAGGTAACCAAGAGATGAAAAACAAATTGCATTATAGATAACATTTTTAGTGTTCTTTACAAGAGATGCTAACCCAAGAGGAAGGATAGGTTTTATGGGCTTTTTTATTTAATGCTCAGTAATTGTAATTGACTTTTAGGTGAAAAAAATAAAATTTAAATTTCAGTTTAGTTTAAATGTAATTATAATTGAAAAATGTAATAAAAAAAAAACAATCCTGATAGCCTGAGATGAATGTGTTTTCCAGCACGTTCTTCAAATAAGTTGAAGAAGGCCTTAGAGTGTGTGTGTGATGCTATAATAAAAAGGAGGGTGTTTTTTTCTGTTACTGTGTCTCATCTGAAATGCAGACGCTGCAGAGAGTCTTTCTGTGGGCCGTGAGTGTGTAGATGGCGGAGTGGAGGATCATGGTCAGGTAAAGCCGAAGCATGGTGCTCAGGAGAAACAGAGATCCTCAGCCTTTCACTCCTCTCTACACACACAGCCTATTGGACAGGAGCAGCTGTACATAGACAGTGTTGTACAGTGTGAGGCACACCAATCAAAAGAAGTGAACACCTGTGGGCGTGTGTGTACCGAGGAGGGGGGCTGGGACTTGCTGTCTTCATTAGTTTTGCTGCGTTTGTACAGAGTGGCACCGTCTCTGTACATCCCCATTCTTTGGTTTAGTCTGGTGTTGTCACACATTATCGTGACTCACCAGCTCTACCTGGTGAAACGGGGAGGGCAGAGTCACCATCTCTGTCTGTCTCAGAGTTCTCTTCTCTGCTCCGTACTGGAGACCACAGCTCCTGATTAACCACGGGCCTCCTCTGCTCCCTGATTGTTCCTTTATCTTCTAATATCCTCATCTCTTCTTTTCCGTTTCACACAGATTCTCTGATCCACAGTGACTGTATGTGGTAAAAATTCATCCTCAAAGGGGTACTCCACTGTTTTAACAATTTTTTAATGTCCTCATTAGAAGATGCATGCCTAACAAAACGCATTGTTTTGCACCATATTTGTTACACACAAACCCTGAGGATAAAAGTCCTTATGGGTGAGAGTCCTTCAACCGTCCATGTTTACTTACTAACTAAAGCCACCAGAGTGTCAGCCGCGCACTGAGCTCTTCTTCTCTGCTTCATTGTGTACTACCTAACCGCAGATTTGGAACCGTCGCCACCTGCGGTCACAGATCATTTTTTGGGTCTCAACTTTTCTTTTGGTGAACAAAAGAGGGTTACATTACATCTTTAACTTTTCCTGATTATTTAGCAACACAAGTTTTCATTTTCACTGAAAAAGCTGCTCAATGATCTAAAAAGCAGACTGAATGCTTCACTCCAATAGAAAACAATGGGATGTTTACAGGCAAATGGCAGAATACAGATTGGTCCCGTTTTTAAAAGTCAATAAAATGAATATAGTGCAAAACAATGTGTTTTGTTAGGCATAGATTTTCTAATAAGGACATTTTTTAGGCCACATTTGTAAAAACAGTGGAAGATTTCTTTAAATTGATCAAATTACTTTATTCTGATTACATTTTTCTGACACAATGATTTCACCTTTTTTGTGCTATAGAACAAGTTTATTTTTTTAAATTATAATAATCTGCTTCATCCTTTTTTTTTATTAATGTACTTGCTCAATAATTTTGTGTGAGATTGTAAGATAATTTATAAAAGCACTTAAATTTCCCTTTTCTTTTGAATGAGTTTAGCTGATTTTATCAGCAGGCAGATGACAAATAACACAACATTTAGAAAACTGCTTTGTCTTTTTCTTTCTAAACTCATGGCTTTCAGTGCAGGTGTTCAGTTTGTCCACTATGGAGTGTCATTCTTTTGCTGTTTCCCCTACTCCTCTATCTCACCCCCCCAAAACCAGAGGCCAGTGTGAAAAGGAGTTGTGGGTTCTCCAAATTTATAGTCAAGGCTTTGTGTTGTAATTTCTCTGTTTTCATTTTGTTTTTCTGTAGGTGTGTGGAGGTGTGGTCAAAGCAGGTATGGAGGCTGGAAGTAATGGACCCCTCCTGCAGACCCCCTCCCAGAGACGGCCCCGGGAACCAGATGATGGTAAGAAATAAGTCGTGTATCGTTGTTCTCAGATTTTGTAGCGTAGGCTAAGCATTCCTTTTCCATATTACAGACTCTTTAGAAGGCCTGCCACGCTCAGCCTGCAAACGACCCAAACTGGACGTTTCTCTGGATGAATGGGACCTCTCTGGTCTACCCTGGTGGTTTCTGGGTAATCTCAGAAATAACTACAGTCGAAGGAGTAATGGCTCTACTGACATCCACACCAACCAAGTAAGACACCTCATGTTGTTGTAAAGTTAGCGTAATGAATTGAAAGCATTGCTAAGATTATAATTCTGCCAGTGTAACCTAAAAAGAATATTTAAATGTAAACGAATGGATAAATGGGAGGTTAACAGCGGTGGTCTGGCTGATGTGTCAGCTGTCTCCTGCACAGGAGGAGGACACGGCCATCGTATCAGACACCACTGATGACCTGTGGTTCCTCACTGAGGGCGAGAGTGAACAGGTCAGTGTGGAGATGAAAGAAGCTGCACTGGAAGAAGGGAGTGGAGGAGAAGGAGAGCCTTCCCTAGAGGAGGAGGACATCAGTGGGAAGGAGGAGAAGGCAGATCGAGAGGTAAAGCTTTTGTATGAATTGTGCATGAATGTAGTGGTGGTCAGAGGGGCCGTAGGCACCAAATGGCAGCTACGTAACTGTCAGTATGCCCCAGGGCAGCTGTGGCTGCAATGTAGCTTACCACTGGCTGGTGTGAAAAAATAATGGTTATTATTAATAATATTTGTTTTTTCTATAGTGCTTTCAGGTATGTACAGTAGCTACACACCATGTGTTTTTGATGGTACTTTTCTCATGATCATCCATAATGTTCCATATTTTCTGGTGTAACTCCACATTAAGTTTAATGATCAGAATATTTTTCACCAAAGTACTGGATACTCTGATGACTCGCTGAATCTAGAGTTAATGAAGAGGCAGCTTAGGTATTGGACCACGGGTGACATGGAGGCAGATGTCAAATTACTGTTAATTACTTTGCCATTTGTTAGCAGCACTAATGAATAGAGGTTGTTAATCAACCAAATCTACCAATTATTAAAGTCTCAATCCAATTCAATAATGATTTTTGACTATTTTTTCTGATTATTAATGATTATTGATTTTCCATTTAACATCAGTCAGCTGCTGAATTATGTGATTCATCTTTTGAGTAACATCTCAATATTGTATAGTGTAATGGAAATATCTAAATTAGGACTTGTATGATTTGTATTGCATTTTGAAAAATTAAAATTTCTGGAAATTTAAGAATCAATTGATAATTGTCAATAATAAAATTGCAATGAATCTCTTTTTTTTTCACTACCCATAGTATTAAAAATCTGATTTTGGCCATCTTGGCTGTGTAAATGATTAGAAGTTAAATTAAGGCAGACGTTGCAGAAAGTGCCTGTTAAAGGGAACCTAAGTCAGTTTGACAGTTTGTTTTGTTTAAGATGCAGGAGGAACCAGACGAGGACTCTCAGTGTCTGAGTGATGACACTGATACAGAGATCTCCACACAGGTCTGTAACCAGGACGTCCTGCTTTAGTGTTTGTGCACTTAATGATTAAAGAATAGAATACAGACCCAGTCTTCTAACGGATTCATTCCACAGGATGCCTGGCAGTGCACAGAGTGCAGGAAGTACAACATTCCTCACCAGAGGTACTGTGTTCGATGCTGGGCCCTTCGTAAGAACTGGTACAAAGATGTCCCTCGGCTTGCCCATTCCCTTTCCGTCCCCGACATCCCAGCATGCAGTTCTCTGACTGCTCATGATGATGATGAAGAAGTCAGTGACACTGGCATTGATGTCCCAGACAGCAGCAGGACGGTGTCTGATCCCCTCATCCTGCCCTCCCACTCCACAGCTGACAGACCCCTGCCCACCATGAGCGTGGTGATGGGCAAAGGAAAAGCGCCGCGCCTCCACGCCCTCAACGACGACGAGCAGCTGTCAGGTGGAGAGAGTCAGGAGAACCTGGGCATGGAGGTGGAGGACGTGAGGCCTGAGGCGCTGTTGGAACCGTGCAAGCTCTGTCGCGTGCGTCCTCGTAACGGGAACATCATCCACGGGCGCACGGCTCACCTGTTGACTTGTTTCCCGTGTGCGAGGAGGCTTCATAAGTTCCAGGCTCCATGTCCAGGCTGTGGGAAAATCATTCAAAAAGTCATCAAAACATTCGTCGTATAAAAATCTTAACTCGTTCATCTGTGCAGCTGCTGCCACTCAGACGTGCACCTTAGCCTGCTCTATTACAGAGACAAAATGAAAACTAAACTCAGCACTTGCTTTTGTTTGCATGTTTTACTTAGCGTTACACTGCCAGTGAAGTATTGTTTCATGAAATCTTGAACACCAGAGTTTCTTCTATGGGTCATTGTTGTTGTTTTCACAGTTTAATGAGGGGTGTACAGTTTGTCTGTTTATTTTGTTTGTTAGAGAATCACAGTGTACTACAGATTTTCAATATGAATTATTTGTTCTTGAATCTAATTTCTGCAGTAATTTTATTAAAATGTTTAATTTTTCTTTAATTTTTTTTTTTTTGTTGATTGAATTCATTTTCTGTATTTTAATGTTGGTGAATGATTACCTTGTTCTTTGAGTGTCTTTTGTTGTTCAGCCCTCTTTACTTGTACGTTTGGAAGCTTTGACTTTACGTTATGAAGATGAGCTTAAAAACAGACGAGTCCTAAAAGACTGAGCTTTTCAGCAGCTGCACGTGAATGAAAAATTTCCTTTGCCACAGCGAATGTATTCACATTACGCACTCAAATTTTAGTTGAACATGTAGACATTTCTAACATGCTTTAAGAGCTGAAGAAGTATTGTGGCTTTTTTTTTAATTCCTTGGTGTTAAATTTGTACACTTGCCAAATCAGTTGACAAAGTCAGGTTTGTTCTGTAATAGACTTGTTTCTGTATATTATCAGAAAAGAACCACAACAGAAAATCTGAGAATGGATGAACAGTTTGTATTTTATTTAATTATTTATAATACTGCTAATTCTGACAGTCGGTGAGAAGTAAAAGCAGGTGACATGTTTTCCAGTTGGTGTTTGCCTCATTTTACTCTGGTATAAAGAAGTCTAGTGTAGAGATTGCAGGCATGACCTCAGTGAGAATAACTGCAGTACTTACTTAGTAGTTGTATTCAAGCGATACACTGCCATGTGAAGACTTTAAATGTCTTTTTCTTTCTTCACCATGACTATTTTGGTGGTTTTGCCTCGTTTGAAGATTTGTTGTTACCTTTGTGTGAGTATGTAAACAGTGTACAAATGAATACTGTATATTCAATATATCTAAAAATCTGGCTCATATAAAATATTGTAGTTCTTGTTGCTCTTAACTGTGGCCAGCAGAGGGGAAGCAAATAAGCTGTACAGTACAGTAGAATTACATAAATATATATATAAATATAGATGTATATAAAGCATGGCTTTTGTCCTGATTCTGCCCAGCATTGAGCTGAATCTATATTAACTCTGCTGAAGCTTTAAATGTTTTATATAACCTGTTGTATTTATTGGCATTGTTGGCCAGAAAAGGAGTCAAACTCCTTCAAATCAGGCCTTGGAGAGAAGGTCTGAAGTGTGTTAGTGACACAGGTTCCTAAGGACATTATAACCATTATCTGCTCACACATGGTACAGCTGGTAACTCATTGCTCTATTTGTAATGGAATAAATAAAAACCTTGTTTTGTAATGAAGTGTTGAGAATTGATTTCTTATTGTCAGCAGAGCTGGTTGATGTAATGTGAGGGTGAAGAACAAGTGATTGTGTGACAGACCAGCTGTCGTAGGTCTTCTCTCTCTCTGCGTCTCTGCTCTGCTGCTTACTCACTGTTCTTCGGCTGCTCTCCTGCGTCTGTCTTATTTTGGTCCTGCTCTCTAGAAGTGGGACAGGCGTGCAAACCCTCCACAGGGCATGCCCCCCCCCCCCCCCCAATATCTGCCTCATACCTCACTATTGCAGCTACCGCTAAGGTGTTCATCCCTCAGTACACTACATTCAACACTAACCTGTACTCTAAAAATTGCATCCCTGCTTAACATCATTAGCCCTGTAATTATTTAGAGATGTTCGATATTAGGTTTTTGCCGATATTATCCAACACTAAATTTCTTTTTCCATTATTAACAGATACAGTATATACACAGACCTCCTCCTGCTGACCTAATTTTAGGTCACATGATATCTCCATGGAAATAACAGGTTAAGCCTACTTTAGTGTGATGTCCCACCGGATGTATTCCCCATATAAACTTCATCAGTGAAAAATACTTTATTCAACTTTGGTAATGGAAAAAGTGTCATTTTTAACATGTCTCAATCATTTATCGATGTCAACCGACATTACATTCTATGGCAAAAACCAATCGATAATATAATCTATCTCTGTGATTGTTTTACAGTCAAAGTAAAAAATATTGGCCCCCCTGCACCTCTGTCAGATAATGCACAGTTCTGTGTAAAATTATATCAGATTTGGCTTTTTTTTCCTCTCTGCTGTTTTGTTGTTCCAATGCAAACAAAATCAATAAACATGTGAATACCAATGCATTTGTAATTTCAACAATTTTCTGGGAGAAGTGGTTCATTATCTGACAGAAGTGCAGGGGTGCCATTATTTTTGGAAATGACTGTATATACTGTACACCTGTTGGGTGGTCCATCATTTATGTTTCATACTTGTTTTGTCTTAACTCAGTAAGTAAGTAATATAATCTTTGGTTAAACCAGTGGTTCTGAACATTTTCAGCTTGAGACCCCCAACATAAAGTTTCCAGAGACTGGGGCCCCCCACTGTACCTGAAGGTGGTTGAACACAGACATGAACATTAAAGAACAGTCATCTGTAAAGTCAGCAAAATGATGGTCCATTGTTCTATGAATCTCTGATAAGGAACTTTTTTATTATTTGTGTTTATAGTCATCTTCAAGCTGTAAATCCTTGTTTTAATCAGAAATAAAATGAGTTAAAAGTGACCAAAAATGGTAGAAAAGGTGGTGAAATGGGATTTTAAAAAAACACAGAAAATGGTTAAAGGTTGCAAATTAGAGCGGGCAAAAATGGGAGGAGGGGTGGTTGGGATAATGTAATTTAAAAAGTATGAACCATTAGTTTGAACTTTCAAATAATGGCCATGACAAATCGTGAATGTGGTTAAATTGGCAAAAATAAGCATGGAATATGGTGAAAAGAAGTTAAAAGTGACAATAATGAGTCAACATATGGAAAAAGTGACGGAAAGAGTTTATACGTTTTATTGAAAATGGAAAAAAGAAAAAGAAAAAATGTGCCAAAAAAGCATTGAAATTTGATGAAGTGTCAAAAATGTGGTTAATGTAGCAAAAATGTATTAATAGGGGCAAAAAATGGTAAGAAAAAGTTACAAAATAGGTTAAAATATGGCGAGTTTGGTGGAGTTGCAGAAAAATGGTAAAAATAATCTAATTGTTCAAAAAAGAATTATTCCTAGTTTCTTAAAGGCATCAGGCGACTTCCTGCCAGTGTCTCACGACCCGAAATGGGGTCCTGACCCCAAGGTTGAGAACCACTGGGTTTAACAATGACAGTGCGTTGGTTAAGCTTGAAAGTAGTTGCCTCATTGTGTCAGTCATTTTTGTTGAAGACAAAATTCTATCACTTTTAACAGATATATCAGTAGATACAGTATTAAACACTGTTAAATAGTTCCTAGTGTCAGGCCTGGTGAATCAGTGAGCGCGCAGATGGAAATACGCTTCTTTAGCTTTGGATTCTTCAGCCAGTGGTGGTGGATCTGTTTTCATGGAAAAACTTCTATCAATGACAACATCCAAAATAACTTCACACATTCTTTCTTTATCCTCAGTGTTGTTTATAATATTTCCTCAAGGGAAAACACTCCATGCTTCCAGTTGTGTTCTACCTATTTTTTTTTTTATTGTTTCATACATCTCCTCTGTCTTTAATCTGGTTGGTATTCTTGTTAATGTGAGGCTTGTGATGATGGGAATGTACAGTATAGTTGTGTGTCACCTTCCACTGTATAACCAAGGACTGGGACGCCTCACACTGCTTTCTTATATGTCTGAATACATGTAACTTTATCTGTTTGTCCCACCTACACACACACACACACACATACACACCCTCTGTTGTGGCCAGCTATTTGGTCGCTCCAGATACCAGCTCGCTAATTTTGTCGCACTGCCGACATGGGAGAAGGTCACTGGAGCCAGATAAACAAAGACAGGAATATGTTCGAACACCAGGGCAGAGACGATTTGAATGAAAGAGAGCGTCAAAGAGGCTGAATGAGACAAAACATGATGAGCGCAGAAAGACACTGATTGATGTGAAGATTCTGAAAAAGAGGACTGACAGGGACCATGAGGACGGAAATCTCTGTGGCAAACTCTGGTTTCAATTGTTACCCCAAAATAGATTTATTATCCATGTTTATGAGGATTCAGATTAACAGGGCTTAGTTTATTAATGTCCACCTTTCGCCAAGAAGGTTAGATTTTCACATGTTTATTTGTTACTTCATCATTTCGACGTGTGTGTGTGTGTGTGTGTGTGTGTGTACATGATAACTTGAAATGTGGACAATGGGACAAGGAACATGGGATTCAATTTTGGAGAATGTCCCACAGCAGGTGATGCAATAACCAAGGTCAGCGTTTTTTGGCCTATTACTCCTACATTGTATGTCGCACATTCAAAAAACTTCATATCCACAGATTCCCTGAAAAGCACTGAATCACCTGGGCTGGGCCACGCCCATTTCCGCCTATAACTGTGTGGCGCAAAATTGCATAAACTGGAAAACCTACTTTTTCGAACTCCTCTGTGTTCGAAAAAGTATATAACTGTTTGAAACTTAGCACGTAGAGTCTTCAGTTGGACTTGATCTAAAGTTGAGCAGTGAATTTTATTCTGTCAAAATATGCGCAATTTATTAATGAGTAAAGTTTTCTCGATAGCTGTAAAAACACGAACTGGTGCATATCTCGGTCAAAAGAAATGCCAACAACACCAAATCTGAGATCCTTGGTTGGCATGTGACTGTGGGGGTATGAGCCAAGACACTTGTCAAGACCAATATTTACCAAATTTGGTGGGTATGACCCTGGGTCGAAGTTAATCATGACTGGTCAAAGTGGGCGTGGCTTATTACAATATAAACAACAAACATTTTAGTTGAGGACTGAAATTTACAGGGTATACATAGAAGAGCACACAGATCACCCATACTAAAAAGTGCACCACTAGGTGGCGCTGTAATGGGTGCAAACATATTTTGGCCTGTAACTTTCACATTTTAAATCACATCTTTATAAAGTTTATAACCACATGTCACTGCAAATGGGACGTTGGCCTGTGTCCTGACGCTCGCCCCAAGCCCATCATCCTTCGTGACGTACTTCCATGGGCTCCGCAAAACTTGGGGGCCAAGTCGCGCATTCGCTGTCGTTGACAATGACATATTTGTCAGTGACGGAAACAGCTAAGAACGAAATTGGGCATTTTCGAAAGTCTGCGCTGCACAAGAGCTTTCATTTGTTTGTTTGTTAGCAGAACATGAATAATAGGCTTAATGGATTTTGACAACATTTTAACCAACGATGGACCTTGCACCATGGAAGATTCCACTGCCTATCTCTCTTTATTGGTGCAATTTGAAGAAATGGTAGCTTGTAATTGACTGATCTTTATGAAATGTGACTCAGTTATGTCGGATTAGATAGATAGATTTCTTTTATTGTCATTCAACATTGTCGTCAACGTTGCATTAGCCACAACAAACACAGTTGGATAAGCAGCGAGAATACAAGAGTAAAAAGAATAAAAAGAAATAAAAAAAGGATAAAACCCAGGTCAGGTCAGAGAGGGATGCAGTATAAATATATAAATATATTAGTGCAAAGTGTATGTGCAAGAGAGTATGTGCAACAAGAGGTAGATAGAATAAATAATGTTGAAGTCTTAAAAGGGTTGGTTCCTCAATCACCCCACTGAGTTCCATCTGAATCTCATCCAGATTGCGTATTTCATGCCAATTTCTGGAGAAAATTGGGAATTTAAAGCGTGAATGATCCTGGTACCATGATCGGGATCACTGATCTAGATAACTGTGAATCATTTGCAAAGAGGTTATTTGGTGCTTGGTGGAGGTTTGCACTCATGCTAACCTCTTGTCATTCGTTGTTACCGGTATTTGCTTTTTAATTCACCAGGCTGTGTGTTTTCCTCTGCTCTGTATCTGAAGCTTCCCTCACATGTGGGTGAAATTACTGTAATGTCATCATGTTGGTTGTGAAGTACAACATCTTACTTTTCAGAAATTGTAAGGTTTATTCAAAAATTAGTGTCTGAGACCTTTGAATCAGACCCAATGTCCATTGAGGAGTAGTTATCTTGTTGTGTCTTTATTTTCATAGTAATTGATTATAAACTGTGTCCTATATCAGTTCAATAAATGACGTATTGTATATGATAAAACATAGGCCGGTTCTTTATTTTGAAGGACAGTTGGAAACCCTATGTGAGGGTAAAAGTATGGCACCACTTACATGTACACAAAGGGATTGTGGGGGCTGTAGTTTATTTCTCCACATGCGTAGCTGCTTCTTGGCTGTGACTCCTTCCTTTTATCGACCTCTTAGTCCACATTAACACCAGCTAATTGTTGCCTACTGTGAACAGAGAAGCTAGTCTAGCTAAAGGTGCTAAGGTGGTAGAACATCGAGCATTTTGCATGTTTCTAATACATATCTGCAGTATGTTCTTTCTTTAGAGAATAATAAAGGAGTAAATGTGCCAAAAGTGATCTTCTCCAACATAAACACACGTACAAAAAACATTAACTTGGCTGTGACCATAATATGATCCATGGGAGGTGACTTTATTAAAGCTATGTGCCGTTGGGTTAGTTAGGTATTTGCTACGTTAGATATCTTGCTAATTTATTGATGCAAACCTGGCACCATTAACACCTGAGGCACCTGCTTTGGGTCCTACTCAGCCTGGGGCATTGATGGAATATATGCTCCATAAATAATCCATGTGTGTGTGGTGATGGAGCACAGGTTATTTACAGTCAATAGCTTTATAGATGCCATGTAAAGTATGTTAGTGGGAAGTGGGTTACGTATGTATGTGTTTGTCTGTGTGAGCTGGAGTATTGCAGTGAGGGAGATGCCAGGCTAGGGAAGGGCAGGGGATGGCTCAGGGGCTCAGCCCATTCCTGTGATTTAACATGACACCACTTGCACTAAGACTGCGACAGCTGCAAATTCACATGCCGGCCATTCTGTTTGTTGTAGGGGATTACTTTGTGATAAAAGCCCCAGTGAGCAGCGGCACGGCCGGGTTACAGAACTACTGTTTCCCCCATGACTTGGAAAGCTTTCTCCAGGCCTCCAGAGCCTTGTGAAAACACAGGTGGAGTTCTTCAGTCTCAACAGGAATGAATGAGAGCATTCTACCGACGCTAAACCCAGCAGTGGTTGTGTAACATCAACTTGAGACATTAGTCAAACTGTACAGCATCGTAACTTATGTAAGATCCATTACTCGACAAATATTGGACACAGCGATGCAGCAGAAATATGTGGCCATTTCATTATTTTACCCTATTTTACCCTAAAGAGTTCATGGGTATGGACATCATGAGAGCTCATGATGTCCTGAGCTCTCAGGACATCATGTCACAGATAACAAGAGTCACGAAAAAGCTGTTCTCCTGGAATGATGGACAAAAGAACTTGAAACGTTCTGATTTTAGGAGAATTCTGTTCATATTAGGGGTGTCCCGATCCGATATCGATATCGGATATTGGTCCGATATTAGCCTGAAAACAAATATCGGATTAAAATTTCCGAATTTTTTTATTTATTTATTTTTTTACAATTTATTTTTTATTTGTTTTATTCAATTGTAGAATACTGTAAATATTATGTCAAGGTTAAAATGTATGTAACCAATTGGTTAATAATAAATGGGTCAGTTTTTCTCATACCTACTGTTGCTGACTATTGTTCTCTGTTTGAGTGACATCACTTGTTCAAGTCTTTTCTAACATTCCACACTACAAAACAAGTTTTTTTTTTTTTTAAATAAAAGAGGGAGAAAATAAAATTAGATTAAAAAAAAAAATTTAAAAAAATTATAAAAGTATGTATGATTCATGCTGATATCGGATGAATATCGGTGTCGGCCGATACGCAAGGCTGCAATATTGGTATCATATCGGAAATTAAAAAGTTGTATCAGGACTTTCCTAGTTCGTGTAATAAAAAATGGAGAAAATGATACTTTGAGGTTTGTGATTACGCAGTTTCGTAATATCACTGACGCACGGTGGATTAGTGGTTTGCACGTCCAGCACGCAGCTCTTTGGTTCAATCCTTGGGGTGGACACTTGGGTCCTTTCTGTATAGAGTTTGCATGTTCTCCCCGTGCTGTGTGGGTTTCCTCTGGGTACTCTGGCTTCCTCCCAGGTTGATTGGAGTCTCTGAATGGCCCATAGGAGTGAATGTGAGTGTGAGTGGTTGTCTGTCTGCGACGGGCGAGCACCCTGTTCAGGGTGTACCCCTCCCTAATGTCCATTGAGAGCTAGAGATAGGCACCAGCAGACCCCTGTGACCCTGAAAACAAAAGCAAGTGGGTCAGAACATTTTCTTACAAGTATATAAATGTTTGTAATTTAAAAGAATAAAATAAAATATACACAGTAGCCAGAACTAGTGACAAGTTGTGCCAGCGCAGATATTTTTATACTGCATTTTATTCAAACTAGATTTGAGAAAGTGAAAGTATAGAATACAGTTGAATAAGATTGTGTTGTTTTAATTTGAAAATGAATAACAATTTCAAATCTCAGTTAAATATTTATCAATAATTATTTCTTTTACTAAGACATCTTATGTGACCCAAACAAAACTCCAGGCGTCCCCACATGGGATGACGACCCCATTGTTGAAAAACGCTTTTTATTGAGCTGCCATGTCAGTAAATATCAGTAAATTTCCCCACTGTGAGACGAATAAAGAATATCTATCTATCTATCTATCTATCTGTCTGTCTATCTATCTATCTATCTATCTATCTATCTATCTATCTATCTATCTGTCTGTCTGTCTGTCTGTCTGTCTATCTGTCTGTCTATCTATCTATCTATCTATCTATCTATCTATCTATCTATCTATCTATCTATCTACTGTTGCATGTCAGGGTTTGCTTGGTTTTGTTTGTGTTTAGCCCTTGTGGTCCTCTTTTTGTTCTGGCTCGTTCCCAATCAAGCCTCCCTCACTATGTAGCTGTTACTCTACACATTTTTGTCCCCTGTTCCCATTTTCCGTGTGCAAACTTTGTTTTTAGGGGTTTTTGTTTGTTAGGTTTACGTGGACTGGGTTTTTGAACGCTACCTACTTCCTGTCCCGCCCTTTGGGTCCTCCACCATCAACCAACCTGGCATGACACTGCATATATGCATATATCTTTCCAAAGAAACTTTATATAGTATGCAAAAATGTAATAAATATTTTTTGAATGCTCTTTTTTCTCCTTTTAATGCTATGAGGGGTGTGGCCTACTATAGAATGAGTGATCTATGAAGTCCTGTACACTGAACAGAGACTGGGGGGCTCAGTTACACAACAGCTTTAGATTTTTACATCTGTTTAAAGGGTTTTTAACCACTTTTAATTGTTGGGGGGCAGAGAGGACTCGTGGAACAATAGAGTCCTTTTTTAAATCTAATAATTGATTTTTGGTCACCAGGAGGCCATCGTGGCCACGGTGAGTGGGTTTATTCTTATATTATTAGTGTCTGAGCATTGGGATGTTTTCCCCTTAATAATCTCTCTACATATGTCACTTAAGTGGCACAGCAGATTTCTCTCCTAAACACAACAGTAGCATCACATTATACCAACAGTGTGCTCTCAAACTTCTTTACTGTCCTCCCTAACTCCTTTACCCTAATATTTCCCCCCTCATTCAAGTGTAACTACCCTCTATTTACTATTTACTCTCTATATTTAACTTACCCTTCCTTAGGGCTGGTGATAGGCAGTTATGCAAAATAAAAATAGTGTCATTGTATTTTTTATTGACAGATTAAAACATGCATCGTATATAAGATTGCACTACGTTTTGTGTTAACGTAAGGCAATGCTTTTCAATCGTGCCTGAAATTTTTGAAAAATTAAAATAGATATTCTTTTTTTAAAATTAAAACAAGAAATTGTATTTGCATAGTTACTGTACGGGCAATTCCCGGTGCTCTTGGTACAGTTACCGATGGTACACGTACAGTACGTAGCGTCTTAGGGTTAGGTTTAAGTTAAAACCCAATATCGCAAAATTTTTTCGGGTTAGGGACCGGGTTAGGTTTAGGTTTAGGGTAAGGTTTAGTCTTAGTCATGTGTCCTAAACTGGCCAAATAGGGGCGCTGTGTACGGATAGAATGTCGGTATATTGATACGGCAACCGTACAGATAATCACTGCCTTAAAACAACACACAATCTTAAAAAAAACTGCATTCTGTATTTTCACTTTGTCAAAAATAAATCTAGTTCAACTAAAATCTAAAATACAGTAAAAAAAAAAAGTATCTGAGCTGGCTCAATTTATCCCTAATCCTGGCTACTGTATTAGTAATACAGTATAACAAACAAAAACTAACTCTAGAAAAAAAAAAAAAAATGTCTTGGGAGTTGGCAGAGTGTAATAATTAGTCAAATTAATCATTAAGAAAATCTTTCAGTAAATACAGTGTACTATGTGTTTTCACTTGATGGAATTAAATGCAGTACCATTCTGTAAGAAAACTTTAATTTCATCATCCATAAAACACTGCTGAAGCAAAATGTATAAGTGTTTAGTGTGTGCGTGTGCAGGAGGATTTGCCGTGTCACTGGTAACAGTGTTTGCCTTCTCCTCAGTGACAAGCAGCAGCACATTGCAGGACAGCTGAGGATGGGGGGAGAGAGGGGAGGATCAGCCCTCCTCACCCCAGGTTAGCCTCAAGACCATCGCTGACCTGGAGAACTGTCATCTGAGAGCAGTCGGGAAATTTCAAATGTGTAAGAGGAGAAAAGCATAACAACAGTAAGGAGGGAGCTGATTAACAGTGGATCAACTTGGATCTCCCACCATCACATCACAATAAAGGGAATTATACAGATTCAGAGACATTCTCACTTAATATAAGGAGGAGGCAGTGGGATAACTGTTGTTAGGGATTATGGGTTATAAAATCACATGTGCTCACCATAGGAGGAGACAGGCTTTTAATCTAATGACAGCATAGATCACGTTTTAACTAACACAACCAAGAGTCTTTATTTCATTTAGCCCAATGTGTCAAACTCAATGCCCCGGGGGGCCAAATCCGGCCCTTTTAAAGGTCCCAATTCGGCTCACAGGAGAAAGTAAAAATGACAGAGAAAACATGACTCATTCTGTAAATCACCAACTAATTCAGTTGTAGATATCTCAGCTCTTTCCAGTCCACAACGTCATATGAAGGCAGTGATTTTTAAATCTCAAATTGTTGTATGAACTCTCAATTTTTCCAAAACCCTACATCTTTCCTCAAAATTATTCCCCTAAATTTCCCCAAATGAAATAAAAATTGGTCACAAAATCAAGGAAATTTAAGATCACGCAGGGACTGATATCCGTCACTTATTGCTTGAATATTGTTGGTGCTGCCTTACATACTTTAAATACGTTTATACATGGAAGTGCAAGCTCTGGGACAAAACTGATAAAGTTGCTTGTTTTACTGCCTATAATCTGTATCCCACATGACATTAAACAGGTCCATATTTGGCCCCATGAACTAAAATGAGATCGACACCCCTGATTTAGCCCATTTCATTTGACGGATTAGTTCATGTCTAATAACATACTAATGTGCATTGTCTTTACCTTTACAACATTAAGCTGAATTACTCCATATCCAGTCTCATTTATAGGTTTAAACCTTTATGTTGATACAACTCAGTCACTGTTATCAGTAGGTACGCTTTCTGATAAACTAAATCAGTAGCAGAACATAAGAACCTATTTATCTGAGTTTCAAAGCTCCTTTTTTGGCAAAACATTTTAAAAACGAGCTTCTGCACCTTTCAGTGTCTGTAAAGCAACAACAGTAAACAGCAGCCAAACACAAACTGATGTACTGCATCACAAGTGTTGACTTCAAATTTGCTGAGAGGGGACTTCAAACAAGTGTGGCCACGCACGCACACGCGCACACGCACACACTTCTCTAGTTGTGCTGACAATGGGTTAAGATGACAGAGTGTTATGAGTGACTGTGACACACTGCGGAGCCCCTCCCAGCTGGAACTCTGAGTCCAACACTAGCGTCTTTGTGCTCGCTCCACCATCAGTGGCGATCCATCACCAGCTAACCTGACAGCACACCCCAGCCTCGTGCCAACAGTGACTGCACACTCCCCATCACTTAACCCACTCTGCTTCTTATATTTAAATGATTAATACTCAATAACACACATCATCAATAAGGACACACTTATTGTGTTATGGGTGTCCTCACATTTGGCCTAGAATTTCATTTATGGGCTAGATAAAAATGTTTCCCAACAAATAGCAATTTTTAAATGTTGCTCCTTTTAAATGTATCTGTTTACTACCCATTAAAATGATAAATCTCCCACAACTTACACATTTAAAAAGGTTTTTTTATAAAACAAAAAAAAAAAAGTGTTAAAAATAAGGGAAGCTTTTTGAAAAAAAAAATCAAATCCTGAAGAAAAACAAATGGATGACTGCTTTAATCGATCCCTTCCTCCTTCTGACAGATTGAAAGTGCTGTGCTTGTGTATATTTGTTTGAGCTCCTTCTCAGTGTGTATCTTTTTTCAGTATCAGTCAAGACCTAATGATAGAGAAGATATTTAAATGCCCTACTGGTTAGAAAATGTGTGTAAAGCCTTTTTTTTTCTTAGATTTAGGAATTGAGTTATTTAAAATTATGACAAGTTTGTTTGTGAAGTACATTTTATTATATTTAAAACAAATAATAAAGTTCAGTTCTTGTCCTATAAGTGTTTTGTGTCTCCTAAGGAATGCCGTGTCAGAGGATATACAGCGATGTAACACATTTGACACAATGCTTGTCATTCCCTCTCACTTCTCATCTGACGGAGGTGTGTTTTGGCTTTGGGTCCATGTGTGAGGAAGCTGGTCTGAATAAGCCGGTGAGCTATGAAGTAAAACATGTCCTGCAGGGATTAACACCTGGCCTCTAGGCTAGCGCTACGACTGGTCAGGACCGCGATGGACACTCTATTCATCCAAGTTTAATTATTGCCTCTTGATTTCTGAGAGTAACGTGAACCAGTGAGATCCTCTTACGGAGCTGTACAGACTTGTCTGGATTGGAGTGAAGACACTTGCATCACATAGTGCAATCCCATAAAAAGGAGGGTCTGTATGCAACTACATTAGCCAAGAACACCCAGAAACAACACAGGTGTTTGGGTCTGTAAAGACCTTCAGCACAGGCTCAACAATGACAAACTAGAAATGAGTATCAGTAAGTAAGACTCAGATTTGAGCAGTGTTGGGAACGTTACTTTAATAAAGTAATTAATTATAGTTAATCACTACTTGATCCAAAAAGTAATTGAGTTAGTAACTAAATTACTCTATATAAAAAGTAACTCATTACCAAGGAAAGAAACTATTTGCGTT
Organism: Gouania willdenowi; assembly: GCF_900634775.1. Classification (NCBI taxonomy): domain Eukaryota; kingdom Metazoa; phylum Chordata; class Actinopteri; order Blenniiformes; family Gobiesocidae; genus Gouania; species Gouania willdenowi. The sequence goes on along the minus strand of NC_041048.1, from coordinate 23,645,409 downwards.
ACTGTTAAAAAAAAAAAAAAGTTGTTATATGTCAAAGAATTCAGATTTTTTAGATGCGTGTGTCGTTGTGAGGTGCTTCATTAAACTGTTTACAATGGATGTCGACAAAGTCTTCTCTCCTGGATATAATGTACACTTCACATGCACGTTCTTACCTTTGATCGCAATTAATTTAAAGTAGTGTTTGTATCGCCACCTTAAAAATAAAAACTTTTCATCAGACTGCTCCATGCTCACCATCTCTGCTGATTCATCAAATCTGTAGTGGTTGTGTGTGTTGGCACATGTGTAAAAACACTGGCTCTGATTGGCTACCATGAAACATGACGCCGCCTTAGCCAATCATAATCGCTCACCTTGTTTTTAACCCACCTCCTCACTATAGCTGCGTATGAAGCCAGGGGTGCTTTCGAATTAACAGTTTATTCAATCAATGCATGTAACGTACCGCATTTAACGTTCAGTAAGATTAACGGTGTTGTAACGGCGTAAAAAGTAATTAGTTAGATTACTCCGTTACTGAAAAAAGAATGCTGTATTTTAAACGCCGTTATTCCAAACACTGGATTTGAGTAACCATCTTTGGCCTCGTTTATCCTCCATCAATACTAAAAGATACAAACACTCTTCCTGGCTCTCAGAAGATATGACAGCTGTTTCCAGAGCGTTTCTAATGCTACTCCATTCCCGGAGAATCTCCTCATGCAAGGTTTCATGCAGAGCGACACAAGTCTGGGATTAGCTCATTAAGACCGCCATCTTTGATCTAAGGTTAACCTTCCCATTTCTAACGCAGCCTGATTGAATCCTGGCCTCTATGGACACACATGGGTACAGAAACCCACAGAAGGACACACACAAATGGGCTTTAAAGCCCTAGAGAGCAGAACCCAACAGAGATGTGAAGTGTAGATGTGCAGCAACAGCTAAACGTCGTGTCAGGTTTCTGGGGGCTCGTGCTAATTTTAACCCTCTGATCCTGCAGCAGGCAGTGGGGTTTAAATGCCAGCCTACAGTTGCTCCACACCAGTTGTTCTCCACACGTCTTCCACTCATCACAAACTCAGGCCGAGAAAGAAGACAGACAGTCTAGCACACGCTCAAGACAGAGGACTGAAGAATACACAGTGGAGAGCAGTTCCAGGGGAAGTCGGAATCCTTGCCCCCTTTTTACATTGAGATCGACCACAGCGTTGTAAACTATGGAGCTTTTCGAGACCAACCCATACTTCTTTCCTGACCAGCGCATTTATGAAGGTGGGGACAGCTACTTCCCCTCCCGCCTGCCTGGCTCCTACGACCAAAACAGCTACCAGGACAGGAACTCCATGATGGGCTTGTGTGGGAGTCTGTCAGGAGGTGTTGGAGTTGGGGTGACAGTCACTGAGGACAAAGCCTCTCCATCCAGTCTGTCACCTCACTCTGAGGCCCATTGCCCCGGCCAGTGCCTTCCCTGGGCATGTAAGCTTTGTAAAAGGAAGACAGTGACCATGGACCGCCGAAGAGCGGCCACCATGAGGGAGAAGAGACGTCTAAAGAAAGTGAATGAAGCCTTTGATGCCCTGAAGAGAAGTACTCTAATGAACCCAAACCAAAGGCTGCCCAAGGTGGAGATCTTGCGAAGCGCCATCCAGTACATTGAGAGACTGCAGGCACTGGTGTCATCTCTCAACCAGCAGGACAGTGAGACGGGACAGCAGGGGCTGCACTACCGACCAAGTCCTGCTCAGGCCAGAGTAAGTAGATGGACAGATGGATAGAAATAGAATAGAAGAGAAAAAGAGTTGTACGCAAACAGAAACCTTATGAAAACAGGCTGACGATGCAGAAAAACTAAGAGTTGAAAGTCAATTACAAATACTCATGATTTATGAGTATAAAGTGTCTGGATTTGAAAAGATTACCAATAATGTGTGAACTGATTCACTGACCCACTCTCGAACCTCTGTGAAAGTGGATCTTTGTGTAGGAGATACAAGATTTGAATCAAATATTTGAAACGTATTTTTCTTTTTGTGATTTGATGGCAAAGACTCACAGCGTGTGTGTGTGTGTGTGACACTGCACCAAGGTGCGTCCATGGAGTTGGGGGGGTGGGGTTGTGGGTGTATCTCATCACAGTGACTGACATCCACGTCTGCTTGTGCATCTCCATGGTAACAGGTGTCATCGTCAAGCGAGCCCAGCTCAGGCAGCACCTGCTGCAGCAGCCCAGAGTGGAGCAGCACCCCCGAGCAGTGCACGCAGAGCTACAGCAGTGAGGGTGAGCACACAGTCAAACACTTTCCACACTCTTTATGAATGAAACCACAGCACCTCCGTGGGTAGTGAGTGTAAAACCCGCCTCTCTGCAGATCTCCTGAGTGTTGCTGACTCTCCAGAACAGGGGAACATGCGTGCCTTGACATCCATTGTGGAGAGCATCGCTGCAGCTGATGGATCCGTGGCTTTTCCTGTGGACATTCCCAAATAAACTCTCCAACCAACCACCTGATCAGAGCTGAGAAAGCCAAAAATGAAATAGGCAATATAACAATTGGTAAATGACCTATTTGAATATTTTCTGTGCTGATCTAAATCTTTTTCAGTATCCCTGCTGATCTGCTTGCCAAACTGAATTCCATGTGCTCACAATGAGGCCTTATTCCTTTCATATCCAAACGCAGCCCGTGCTCCAGGTCTGTCATTCAGAGCCTCTGGAGTTCTGTCTAACTTGGGATTCAAAGACTTTTCTGCATGAACCCATCACCTTGCAATAGAGTGGATCTCTGTTAGACTTGCCTCCAGATGAACACAGCTACAGGCAATGACAACTGATTTCTCTTAATTTAAACTTCCTTGTTTCAAAGCCTTTCCCTGATTTTTCAAAAATATGATTTTGTGTGAGTGTTATTGCTTAAAACCATGATTTCATTTGTGGGGCCAATATGTACCATGGCAGTTTTGACCAAGATCTGCTTAATTTAAACTGGTTATCAATGCTAGTTATGTAAATACGTTCCCTTTTTCTACAGAGTGGTTTTGCCATTTTTATTTTTTTTTCTAACTTATTTTTGACTTTTATAACTAAGATTGTTGTGTATTTGTAGATGTTCTGAAAAGTAATATTTTCTGGTTAATTTCTTGCAATAAAAACGTTTTTGAATACATTGCCGAGCGTGGACTCACAAAGGTTTCTGAAACACCTTGAAGAGCAAACATCAGTTATGGCAATAAAGGAAACATATGAATACCATTGTTATTCAAAAACATTTTGGAAATGATAGAAACACATGTTCAGTGCTACTTCTTTCTATGCATAACATTAAAAAGAATGGACTTCTGCAGCCAACCAGGATGTTAGAAGGGTTTCTTTTAAAATCTTAAATAATGTATGATGCTTCCTTGTAACTTTATTGTGCAAGTATAAGGTGAGGCTGCAGGGACAGAGGAATCAAAATGTTAATATTTAAAGAATTGCTGCAACTAAACCTATCTATTTCCTAAAATGACTTTAGAAATGGCTGGTGACTGAATAACCACACCTTATATATATTAATGTGCTGACACATCAAGTTCAAATAAATTATTGCTCACATTCTAAATGTTTTCTATTTGTGAGCCTAGTACCTATTTTTATTGGGAACTTCAAAAAAAAAAATAGTCTCACGCTTTTAATTTAAAACTAATTTCTTCGTGCAGCAGAGTACCCTTAAATTTCCACTGTTGGCAATAAATTAGTTGGTAATCTTATTAAAGCAAAGCTTTAAAAACTCTTTAATGGTTAATCAGCACAACAATTTAGTTTTCTGCACATAAAAGCTATTTCCATCATGGTTTTTCATGCACTTTATGACTTAAAGAGGCTATTAGAAAAAAAGAGAATTTGTTATTATAAAAAAAACCTAATGCACTTCTGGAAAAAAAAGTCAAAAATTAAAGTTGAGATTTTTTTTCCGGAGGTAAAAAATAAAAAATGAAAAAATCAATCTTGAGATTTTTGAGACTGAAGAAAAAAATTATTGGAAGTAAAAAAAAAAAATCCAAATTTTATTCTTCTGTGGCCTTAATACTGTTCCGCACGTATCCCTACCTGATATTGGTTAGGTACTGGTTTTGTCATTAAAGGGTGCCTGCATGTTTAGAACATCCATCGTGTCCTACATATTTCCAATAAAGAACAGACGTTCAGCCTAAAAGTACTTTCCAGAACAACAAACTGTTAGAAAAATTGTTCATCCGGATGTGACGTATCGTACAAAATGATCCGGGGAATTGTTTTGCATTAGCTACCACCTTTTTTTCTTGATTTTCCTCTTTCCTACTTTCTTTCTGTAGTGCTTTCCGCTGTATTTTCTTTGATATTGTTTTTAGTTATTACAACGGACAATGCAAGGACGTGTGTTGGAGTTACTCTTAGAATGTCTGGAGCTGTTTTTGCAGTAGCTGCAATATTTATACATGGGACACACTGCAGACTGCTCTGAACATCCCAGCGCAGGAGGCGAAAAGGATATTATAGTGATTCACAGGAAGAAAATTTCGAAGAGATGTGTGACTCAATATCTAAAAAAGTGTTAATGTGTCACGACCAGCTTGTAAAGATCTTAAAATGGCACTTGAGGAGCATGTTTTTGTATTTAGTACCTGAAGAAGAACATTACATGACTACACCCTAGTATTAAAAATTATCTTTAGATAGATATTCTTTAAAGTACTTTTTCCTGATATTCTTAATTATCTCAGGTTATAACTGCAACAACGTGTCATTAACTAAGTTAGAAGTTGAACATTTTGGGTGTTGGCTTGCCAATAATGGGTGATAATGTGTCCTAATGTCGTAGTAGGTAAGAGTTAGTGATCTAAACATCTTAAACATTAGTGCAGGTTGATTGTGGCTGTAAAAACAGTAAGAGTGAATGAGGAGAAGATGGTTCTGAGTCTGTTATTGTTGTTTGTGTAGACAGCTTGTGATAGCTTAGCACAGTGATGTTGTATTTCTTCCTTGACAGGAGACTCACAATTTAAAAGGACTCAAACCACCCGAAGTCCTTAAAAAACAGCTTTACTCATGTCTACATAGTGTCATAAATACAGTACACCTTTTTAAAGAGCCAAATAATAAAATCTTGATTTGTCAGCATTGTTTCACACCTGGAATAAAGACAAAGTACTCATAGCTGCCACATAGCACGTTACACCTTTTAGACACCTCGGAGGACTGTCAAATAAAAAAAAAAAAGAATAAGATTGTACAGCCTTCACAGCATTATCACAGGTTTGTACGCTGGGTTCTCATTGAATGAGGAGCTGGTCAGTGAAGAGCACTCAATGCTCAACAGCAGGTCTCCATGGCAACTGAATGGGAGATGAGGAAACAGCATCATCGTTTTGAGTTTGTCACTGAGCAGCAGTTAGCGGTTTGGATTTGAGAGAAAGTAACACATACATGGAGTGGAGCTACAGGTCAACACTACCATCCACAAAGGAAAGTCATGGTCACATGAGCGAGGTCAACTTCTCACGCACGCACACGCACACACACGTACATGTCTTGAGCTGATAGTCTTGATCACTTGCTCAAATGCAGTGACACGCCACACTCACACAAACACACTTCACATTAAAGGATTCTCTCTAATCTAGGCTACATAGTGTCATACAGTAGGCAAGAAAGGCAGAGAGAGAGAGAAAACACAGCTACATCATATGAGGAGGAGAAGAGAAAAGTCTGCCATTGGACCCATTAACATGTGAAGAGTCCTTGTTGAGAAACACACCTCCATTAGCACGTTCCTCCCATCACTGATTCACACACACATCGTACAGCAAAAGACACATAAAGGTTCGATGCAGGGAGAAAAAAAGAGGAGGAAGAACAGTCACTATTGAATACACGGCATTGGTTTTCATATAGTAATGATGCTATATTGTTTTCCATATATTCAATATTTCCAATATATATATATATATTTATATATAATAATTTTATAAAAAACATAAGTCCTCCATTTTATGTACAGATGATAAATACCTTGCATAACCGGTAGAGGGGTAATGTGCAGCAGGGTATACATGTATTCATCATTCCCAAGTTCAAACCAACAGCCAATCAGAACCAGTGGTTTGGGCTGAGCCTGGTTTGGACTATAAGGGGGGATGTTACGAAGCAAGATTACCTTTTATCTCGCAAACTTCCGGGATTTAATCAGTGTATGCTGTCCTACAAAGCTCGCTAACGTCTTACGGAGCTAAATCAACATGGCAACTTAGGCTGAACGACTAACCTGGTCGGGAGCAGGTTTTGTTCTGGATAAGATCTTAGCGAGTCCTAAAGTCAAACCTATGAAAGGTGATGTGTGAACACGTCACTGTGTGGATCTGATGTGATAGCTGACAGGAGAGAGAATATTTAGACATAAATGAAATCCTTTCATTTACTGATGACATCCTATAGGAAAGCTATAGATTTATATCTGATGGACTGATCTATAGTCAGCTGATGAAGCCTCTGTCTACGTATGCGCGGACGGGTGAAATCATTAATCAATTCAGAGCGCATCAGCAGAAACACACTACAGACTGTGAAACAATGTGCTGTCATCCCAGTGTGTGTGTGATAAATAGGTCTACTTGAATAGAAAAACGTGTGTGCTGTAATAAAGCGAAACTGAGCGCTGTCCGTTTATCGATTCCCGTTAATGGATTCATATCATAAATAATCTCATGCTTTTACACATTAACAGTGTCAGCAGCTTCCTGCCTGGGTTCTTTCATTCCTGCCTTTTCTGTAACAACAGTGTTGTTTTGGTCTGAATTATAGATTTTAATTATTCTTCATTTTAAATTTAAGCAACACCTAACCTGGTCGGAACCAACTGATGAAGTGGATCAAATCTGAGCGAGTATAAAAGCTCCGCCTCCTGGTGGACAATGCTTACTCTTCGCTGTCATCATGGAATTAAATTCATTCACTTGGCTTAAATTAGCGTGTTGTAATCGAGATTCGTAGGACAGCTTCTCTCGGACAGGGAATGTTTGGTTAGTTGAAGCCCGCTAACGGGAATAAATCCAGGATATAATAATCTAGATTCGTTGCATACCCCCAAAGAGTCAGGACAAGGACCCACAGCTGAGACCAGGGAAGTGGGAGCACAACACCACAACAATAACGCTACTGGGAGCACTGGGGTAAACTGGGAGAGACCAGGACGAGCCTCGTTAACAGCAGCGAGCGAAGCCGATGAGCACTCTCATGAGTTCAAAGGTGGCCTCTGTATTGCACGTGTCCGAAGAAGAGGTGTGAGAGGTGAAAAGTAGGAGGTTGAGGCCTGGCAACGGAAGGGGTGAAGCGCCCCCCCCCACCCTCTCTGAGGCACCCAGGTTTTCCCTCTCCAGATTTGGCATATCACTCTCAGAAGGCCGCAAGCATGTGTCCGCACAGGTAATGAGAATGCACTGGAAGATACAGAAGAAGACACGTGCAAGAGTTCTTTTGAGTCGACTGTGATAAGCTCAATGTCAAGAATCAACTTCAACCCTTAAATCACTCCCAGCAACAACATCTGCTCAACCACAATGGCTATGTTCAAAATCACATACTGTACTAACATACTATACACTACACACTCAATGAGTACATACTGTCTACTATATACTATTGTTATGGTTAGGACCATTCCCACTGAAGTATACTTCAAAGTTTCCCAAGATTAATTTCGAACCTACAACAACAAAATAAGTTGATTGTCCATCTTTAAAAGTTCTAGAAGTATTTTAAGTCAGAAAGTGACCAAGTAGAATATCAACATCTGGTCATTTGATCCATAAAACTAGCTGAAACACATTTCATGCCAACATTTCTGAGAGAGAGTTTCGGAGACTAGCCATTGTGCTACTGACAGAACTTCCGGTTAACTTCAAAACAAGAGCCCTATTAACAAAACCGTTAAAAAACTAATGGAAGACAAGAAGAGATGCTTTTATTTTGAAAAGGGAATGTTTGACTTTTAGCTTGAAGCCGGTCCCAGAACAATTTCACGTTCCTCTCGCAATGCATCATGGGTCAGTTGAGTGTGACTAGTGTGCCCACCGTGCATACTTGAAAAATGTCCAGATATACCGTTAGTATACATTTGGGTATTTCTTGCATACTCAATTTTTTCGTACTATCAAATTACTACGTACTACGTAGTACTACATACTACATACTCATTTTGACGTTAGTCTTAGTATAAGAAGTACATTAGTATGCGATTTCAAACACAATCATGTGTTTTTGCAAACCAAGAAAACCACAACAGAAAAAAAGTGTTTTACAAGCCAGTTTCACAGTAGCAAACAGGACAATGTTGGGTAAGAACTGAAAAACAAGTAGCCTAAACTAAACAGTTAAAAGTACTGGTCCAGACTGATGATCTTCCCTGGCTGACAGGCAACCGCCTAACTGTAGTTTGGTAAGAAAAGTATTGCTGTATTTGCTTACCTGTTAGCATTAGCGCTCCTGTTAGTAGATGGAGTTTGGTTAGCATGAATAAGTCCGCACTGCTGAAGGATCAAGCCTCGGAGGTGCCGAGGGAGGAGCTTCAAAGCAACAGCACATCAGGCAGTTAGTCAGAGTAAGAAGAGAGCAACACTTTAGCTGACGTAGTCTGGGTAATAAAGCAGCACACCTTCAGGCTGGAGCTGTTTCCTTGGTGCCAAATTCATGGAGGGTGGAATGGACATTGAGGGCATGCGGAAACCAGCAGGCAGTGTTTCCATGGAGCCCGCCATCATCCCCAGGCCTACCCCTCCCTCACGGGCTCGAAACCTCTTGCGCCATGACGGAGAGCGTCGAAAAGTCTTATCATCACCAGTCTGCAAAAAAGGAGAGCACAAGGTCGTACAAATAGCTTTTTCGTCATAAATACGGCACTTGATCAAAGCAGCAGCTCCATAGGTCACCTCCTCTAGTCGGCGATCAGTCCCCAAAGCCAACAGGTTGTTGAACTCCCGCTCTAAAACCTGTCGGGCCTGGAAAATCAAATATAATAAAAACACTGCTGTGAGCTGGGAAAACGAGGTCAATTACAGTAAGAAATGTCTAGAAAAGTGGAAAAAACCACAACGTTTCACAATAACACAAACATTACAATATTGGTTTTGTGCTGCAAGCTAAGCAAGTAGCCTCAATAGCTACTTTTAAATTTTCCCACATATCATTTTTTAATCTTTATTATTTGTGGACCATCCAACAAATGCTTAATAACATTTGTGTGAGTGAGTGTTGGTGGTGGTCGGAAGGGCCGATGGCGCACTATGGCAGCCGTCAGTCTGCCCCAGGGCAGCTGTGGCTACAATAGTAGTTTACCACCACTAAGTGTGGAGTGAATGAACAATGCCTTAATTCTGTAAAGCGACTTTGAGTGTCTATGATAAAGCACTATATAAAATCCAATGCATTATTATTATTATTGTTGTAATTGTGTAATTGATAATTCATTGCAATTATGACGTAATCATAAATTTCATCATAATTGAAAAAAATGCTGCTGTTGTAATTGTAATTTAATTGTAATTGAGTTCAGATAATTTACTTTGTGATTGTAATTGTGATGGAAATTCTACAAAAACTACAATTACATGGTTCAACGGGTTTACGTTTGATTAAATTGCTACAGTTCTATGGCTTACACATATGTAGTTAGGTTAACAATTATTAAAATGTGTTTTATATTAACTAAACTGTCATTTTACCACTCAAGAAACTTTAAATCGAGGGGTACACTGACAGAAAAAAAGGCTCAGACGCCCACACCAAAAATATTAATACCAATATTTTCATTGACTAGGAAGCCAAACAAGGTAACCAAGATAAGAAAAACAAATTACATGTTAGATAATATGTTTTAGTGTATTTTACAGCTGAAACTGACCCGTTATCATTCGAGATGCTAGCAGAAAGCTAACACAAGAAGACGGTTAAGTTCTATGGGCTATTTATTAAAGGCTCGGTAATTGTGATTAATTGGAATTGAACTGTAGTAATTGAGAAGGTAATTGTATTTGACATTTAGGAGGAAAACAGTATTTGTAATTTTAATTGTAATTGGAAAAAATGTAATCATAATAGAACATGGATAATTGACGACGTAATTGTAATTGAAAAATGTAATTGAACCCAACCCTGCTATCGAGCACACAATCCATGGTCGGCAACAATCCAACACCTTCAAACAGCGCTTGGAAGGTTAGGATCTGCTCCGTCATTGCACGCTGACATCAGCACAACGCGTGTGTGAGCACCTGTGTGTTCTGCATAGGGATCTGTAGGATGAGAGCCAGGCTGCTGTAGTCAAAGGTCTCGTCCACAGCGACCAGTGCTCCGTGAACTCCGCTCTCTATCAGGCTGCTGCTGTACTCCCTCAAACCAATGGACTGCACCCAGTGGATCACCTGTTCATTGGTCCACACCAAAATGTCTGTTAAAAAAAAAAAAAAAAACACGAGCTCACTGTAAAATCATAGAACAGTAGCACCAGAAACACTCAGACGCAGCATCATTTAGACAGAGAGAGAAGGACAGAGAGGGATAAAGAGATAATTAGTGTGTCCACATAATGTCAACTCATAGGCACACTCCCTTTGTTCATTTCAAGTACAGCTGTCAGCCAGCTTTCCATGCTGGAACTTATGTGTGTGTGTGTGTGTGTTTAAACCAGGCAGGAGTCTGACTTGACACGACAGCTGAGTCAAGTTCATGTGCTGAACTCAAGGTCAAAAGGGTGAGAGGATTGGTTAGATCTGAGGGTATTTGTGTGTGTGTGTGTGTGTGTGTGTGCAAAATAAAGCTCTAGATTGTTAGCTGCCAGTGACAGTTGAAGAAGCAGCTGTTTCGATGCTCAACCTTAATGAAAAAGCCAGTACTTGTTCTCCTGTCTTATCGAGTGTACGGAGTGTTGCGTACCAGTGTTTGACTACATCTACACGAGCTGTTACTTCCTCCTTTTACCATGTTGGACCTCCCTTATATTCAGAACCGTGGACCTTCTTTTTTATGTTTAAGGAGCTAGTTTGGGATGAATAGAACAGCTGTGATGTTTGAAACAGCCAAGCAGACTTTTTCTAATGTTCAAATGTCCATGTGTGGCACGCCTTTGTGAACGAGCCTCAGCTCTCCAATTCATGTTCTTCTGATGCTGACGTTTATATTTCTTTTTTTAAATATTGTTGTCTTTCCATCACCTCAAACAAGTCCATGTAGAAGCTGTTATTACGTCAGTGATTCTCAACATGTGGCTCTTTATGTATTCATTTTAATGATATTTTACCTATATTCTTTGGCCATTATGCAACTTCCTTTGTCCCATTTTTGCCCCTTTTCAAAAAATTTTGACACTTTTTTCAGACTTAAGCTAATTTTGCCAATAAATATAACTTTTTTTTTCTCCAATTTTTTGTTCATAACAATACCACTTGTTTCCTTTCCCCCTTACATTTTACCTCTTTTTGTTCCCCATTTTTGCTCTTTTTCACTATTCTTTGCCACATCCTGCTCATTAAAGCTACCTTTATTACATACCACTTGGTTCCTCTTTATTTGCCCATTTTAGTCACTTTTCACTCCTTGCTTGTCATGTTTTTGCCACTTTTGGACCATTTTTGGCCACCTGTCACCATGTCTGCCTCTTAAAAAAAAACCACTTAGGTTGACGACTTTGGGTCGATGGCCAGTCCACCCCTGCCTCCAACCCAGCAACTGTATTATTTTATCTTTTAGTGAATCATTCGTTATTTGCATGTGTGTAATTACACTAATGGAACGTGGACCATTTTTATGACCCTATTTATTACATTTTTATGTGCTTTCTATGTAAAGCACTTTGTGATGAAATTAACATGCATAAAAACTAAAGTGCATTTAAATAAAGACTGAGTAAATGATTAATCTGATGCTCATGGGATATTCTGAACATTTCCTGTTACCCACAGAGTTAGTTGTGGTTGTAAAGATACTCAGTATCAAAAATTAACTTTTGCAAACATCAAAGTGCATGGATCTGCTTTAATTAGATTGGATGATTAACTTTTTGGGTTCATGGGCATTTGAACAGCTGTACCTGTGTATGTGTGCGTGTGCGTGTGTATGTGTGTGTGTGTACCTTTCATGTCATGCTGGCTTTCTTCTCTCCGGCGATCCAGCTCCTTCCGGTCATAGTTCAGTTTCTTTAAGCACATAATCCCATACTGGAGACTAGCTCTGTTATACACACACACACACACACACACGCACACACACACATAAGCGTAAAGTCTCATCAAATCCACGGTCAAACTGTCCTTCTACCAGATGACAGAGTATGCAGCAACTCATCAGCTGACCTGTGGAAGCTGTCCACCATCTTGAGGTGACTCCTCAGGTCCTTCTTGGTCAGATGATCGAGCATCCGTGCATCTACCAAACACTCCATGAAGTACGAGCGATACTGAGGCAGACCCAGGCTGGGTAGCCATTCATTTCCTATCCACTCATGGTTCATGTCTCCATATGCCAAGGTCTGTGTGTCAAAAATTGTATTCAGAGAGACAAAAATGTAAGTAAACCAGAAATTAAAGCAAAGCATATAATTGAAAATGAAAAAAAAATGGAATTAAAATGAATAAGAATTTGTATTTTAATGTATCATGTAAGGGATTGGATCAAAAATATCTGTGGTCCAAAAGAGCAAATTTTTTTCCCTCATTGTAAAATAATTTGTGTTTATAAATGTTTTAGTGAAGAATAAATTATTCTCGTGGTTTCATTCCATACATTTTATGTACCATGAAATTAAAACGTTCAAATTTAAGGTAAATCAAAATTCCAAACCACATTTTAAATACACTTTAAACTTTAGGAAACTACATTTAATTTTACGTTATTTTAATTCCTTAACTTTTCCTTGCCTCTTTCTTAATCAGGATTATTCAGTCAAAAAGCTGGAATTCCTGATTGTGGTTTAGAGTGAGCAACGTTAAAAGTAACTCAAAAAGACAAATTGTTGCTGGAAAGGTTTGAGTTATACTGTATATTCAAGCTACATTTCAGAGCAGCGTTAATTTCGTCGAGTAAAAATGTTGTCATAGTTTTTATTTAATAACTAGACCATGACTAATTAAAAAAAAAAAAAAACATGGACGAAAACTATATACAAATATACTATCATTTTTTCACATGGGATGAAATCCAATCAGAACTCATGTGATCATGTGATCTTATGCATTGATCACATCAAATCTGCCTGTGTGTATTTACAAACATTAATACCCATATCAGGTTTTTACTTTTATTGAGAAAACAATATGAACATGGCTCTTTGCACGTGCAAATATTAAATGATGGTTCACTTTCAGACTACATCCCAGATAGCGCACATACAGTACATCTCGCCGACGTCGGCACAATGAATGAAATTGCATCGTGAAATTGAGACGTATTATGGAGAGCGTTTGCTCATTGGGCAGATGTCGCGGAGACATTGGCGTTTGGACGATGTATTAAAGATGCTCAGTGCGGACTCTCTATAGCTTATATGAACCTTTATTTAGCTCAAATCATTGAATTAGTTAATATCTCCATATCAATAGTCGAGTATTTACTTAAATCTGATAGGAATAGGACGCCGGGCTTGTAATCGGAGGGTTGCCGGTTCAAGCCTCACCTGGGCCATCACTGTGGGATGTTGAGAAAGTCCCTTAACCCCAAACTGCTCCCCAGGTGCCGCAAAATGGCTGCCCACTGCTCCTCAGGGATGGGTTAAATGCAGAGGACAAATTCCATTAATGTAATAACATTACATGGCCAATTAAAGGCGAAAGCCCCGATTTTTTTAAATTTTTTATTATGTGTGGACAAAATAAGGACAGATACAGTTCATGATCATAAATGTATTTTCAGCAGCATGACCAAAAGAACCCCAGCACAAAAACAGCTTCATGGAAGTTCTACAATTTTATAAGTGGTATCACCGATTTGGGGGGAAAAACACACACAAAATGATGCATTAGGAGTAGAATGGCGACGCACAATCTGAGGCCAACATCGGCGAGACGTATGCGTGCTTTCTGGGATGATCATAAAAACACGAAAAACAAAGTTGAAACAACATCTTTACAGATGACAGTAAATACTCAGCCTCACCTGTGCCCAGCTACCCTCCTCATTCTCCTGAGTGGAAGCGTGTTAGACACAGTGGACAGTTAGGACGACAAAAGGTGATAAAACCCACACAGATTACACATTCAGAAGTGCACGCGCATGTACGCAACCTCCAACACACCAGCATCATTTATATCAAGTTAAGATTAAAAACTCGGACTCAGAGGTTGGAAAAAAAAAAAAGATGTTTCATCAGAAGCACAACATTGTTAGCATTGCTAATGCTTTGGTAAAGAGTATCAAAAGAGAGGACATATGTGTGTCACGGTGGGGACAGTGTGAGTGTGAGGGAGTGTTGGGTGGCGGGAGGGGAGCGCCCAGATGGTACTGACCGCTTTACTGGAGGAAGCCAGGTTCTCCATCTCTTCATGAGTCACCCACACATTTCCGGAGGACTGCTCAGAGGATGAGAACACATCCCAGAGTGCATGTACACACACGCAGAAACACAAAAGCAATATGCACGCGCGCACACACACACATGCACAGGCCAATGTGGTGTTGAGTGATGCTGAGGCAGGGAGTGTATTTCAGTCAGGTAGCTAGCAGCTATATCTAACACTATGTGTGTGTTATCTGGCAGTGACTCATGCAATTCACAGCAGCAGAAAACAACAGGTCAGCCCAGTGGAGGTCGTGAGCTAGAATCCACTGCTGACTACAGGGCAGGATACACACTAAACATCAAGCAAACCACACAAGGTGAAGAGCTGATGCTAATGTGTTCATATATTGGTTGATTTTCTGATTCCTAATGTCTTTTTTTATTTATTTTCATCATTCATTCTTTCATCGAAATGCATCCATAAAGCACTGGAATAAGAACAATGACGCCACAATAAATGTGGAAGGAGGTGTTGGTTGTATGCTTTACCGTTCTGGAAGTGAGTGGTGCAGACGGGCTGGTGAGGGAGACCATTTCCTGGATGGCCAGACGCAGTTTGAGGCGATGAAGGGGATTGCTGATGCCGATCTCCCTCTGGATCTCTGTGTCCGACAGAGCTGACATGATGGCTCCACTCTTCACGTTGGCGCGACAGGCTGCCACATACCAGGCGGGCATACCCACCCACAGCTGGTGGGAGCCATCAGGACAATGTTACAATTAATATGGCCATAAATGGGAAGATGGCAGGAGAAAGGAGTGTAGATCAGACACCGTGTAGTGGAATACCTCGAGCCACGAGACGACAGTGGGCCCGTCCCACTGAGCAAACGGCAAACCTCTTTTCCTTGCATCTTCTAGAAGTTCGTGTCTGAAGTGGAGTTTACAATTGGTGGTGAGAACCGTGTCAAATAAAGTTACACACAGATTATAAATAACTCTAGTAAAAGGTCTTTTACTTTTTCTTCATCCTGCGATCTCTCTCTGCCTGCGTGCCCAGTTTTCCGAGCGTCATAGTATCACCGACGCCCATCTCAAAGTCTGAACAGAAATATTTTTTTCGCTCTGTGAAATGAAGTGGTCTGGGATGTGTGAGACATTCTCTATGTTTTCTATTGTACCTGATAAAGCAGATAGAGGCTGTATATCTCGACCCGCCATAACAGCCTGCTCCATCCGAGCCTTCTCCTTCTTCCCAAACAATCGTCCAATAGAGGACTTGATTCCTTTCTTCTGCTTGCTGCAAAAGGTTTGAGCAGATGTTAATGTTATATTGAAATCTATTATCCATTCTATTGTGTTTATTTCAATAGGCCTCATATCTTTGTCCCACTGTGTGTGTGTGTGCGCGTGCGCATGTGAGATGACGTGTGTTACCCTCGTCCATCCTCCAGGCTGCCTGTGAATTGGGCGAAGTTGGTTTCCAGCCGTAAACTGCGTGGGGAGGAGGGAGGGGATGTCTCACACTTAATCGTAGCTTTGTCCACCTCCACTGGAGACTGAAAGACACACCAAAGATCAAGTCAGGTTGATATTCTAAAGCCAGACTAGCACAAAAACATGTGTTTTTTTTGTTTAAAACACAAACTTACCGCCACTTTCCTTCTGTGCTTTCTCAGGTCACTTGGCTATTGGAAACAAACGCAGGAAAAAGTTTTCAAAAACGATCTTTTTGACTGATTTCATCCTATTATTACATGATTACAGCGATCGTGGCACAGGTGGTAGAGGGGTCATCTTCTGATCGAGAGGACCCCAGTCTATACATGTCTATGTGTCGAAGTGTCCTTGGGCAAGACTCTGAACCCTGAGTCGCTCCCAATGGTTGATTAGCACCTTGTATGGCAGCTCTGGCCCATTGGTACGTGAATGGGCTAAAATAGGCTAAAAAGCGCTATATAAATCAAGTCCATTTACCATTTACCATTAATGTGATTTGGCAAAATTTGGTGCATAGCATCCACTGAACCAGGGCTGTCCAAACTTCTTAAATGACCTGCAGTGAAGATTAGACAAATAAAAACAAGTATGACCTCAAAACACAAAACATGTGTTGTTACTGCACTTTCTGGTTCTAACACTAGGCAGAACTGCCATAACCAAAAACAAAACATATCCTGTACATTGATAGCGGCCAATATTTCACAATTATGGCCCTCTGTGAAAATGTTTTGAATGCCCCCTTTGGACAAACCTATCTAAAAATGATCTCCTATTTCTTAAAAGTGAACTTTAAAATCAACCAAACAGTCACACTAACCAAATATGACAGCAGATTAGCTTTTCCATGAAATCTGTGTAATTGTGCAGTTGAATCTGTTTTGTTTGTGTGTGTGTGTGTGTGTGTGTGTGTGTGTGTGTGTGTGTGTGTGTGTGTGTGCTCTCTGACCAGGGTCATGATGCCGAGATGGTGGCTGGTGTTGCGTCCGTGATGTTTAGGCGTGGAGTGGCCACTAGTGGGCGGAGAAGAGGAGGAGGCCAGTGATTGGGCGGTGGCTGAGGTGGGCAGGGCCCGCGGTCTAAGTGTTACGTTGAGTCCATCGATGCTGCCGCTATTCACACGAGATTCAAGCTCCTCTGAGCGCACGTCAGCTGACTCTCTCTCTACCTGGATCATTCTGATAATACAGAGAGGTATTTGTTAACTTTTACAAAGTGTATTTTTAACAAACTATTTCACGTATCGATATATCGGATGCCAGAAGTCCTTCAAAAAGTAACAGTAGACTTTTGTGTGGGAGTCTTTCTGACTTAAGGGTTTGTGTGTTTATGTGTATATAACAGTTCAGGATTACTTGCTGACTTTAGCCACTTGAGTGTGAGCCATGCACTGTTTAAGGGGAAGTAAAGGCTCCTTAGGACTACACAGAGACTTACATCATTGCTGTAGAGCTCTTCTTCTCTGCTTCAGGTCTACCATTAAACTACAGATTTTGTCCTGATTTTCTCCTCATTGGCTGTTCTACAAGGACTTTTAAAGAAAATAACTCCACTAAACCTCTAGTATTATATATGATCTTTTGATAGAACTTGCAAACACAATTCACTATGATCAGGTTCTGTTTGGTTTTAGTTGTGTTTAGCTCTTGTGGTCCCCTTTTTGTTTTTCTGAGTCTCTCTTTATTCAGTTTACAATTCTAGTTTCATGTGTTAACTTGTCTTTATGTTCCCAGGTCTCCCTGCTTGTGTCTCCACCTCCCAGTCATGTGATTGGTGTGTTTGAGAGGGTCCTCGCAGTGGACCGCGGGATGGGGCGGGGTCGGACAAAGGGTGGGGTAGGATGTCCGGCCCCGCCCCCAGCTGTTTTGATTGGATTATCCTTTACTTCTTTAAAATTTCTCACAGCGTATAACATCCAATCAGGAACAGCTAAAGTTCGTCTTGAGTTAAGATCTCAACCACTACCGCCTCCACTGTTTTGGCAAATTTGGAGCTTTGCAATACCTACCTTTTTTTTTCTTTTTACTAACCCAAACCCTAACCTGAACAGCTACCACATTCACTTCCTGGCTAAATTTGAGCTTACATTGACAAATTGCTTCACTGGCCACCGTCACACACGTGGGCGTTTTTAACGGCTCAGCGCATTAGATAAAGAAGCAGCAGGAACTAATGAGCCACACAGGCATCGTGAAAGAAAGACCAACATTGCTGACGCAGGGGCGGCGTTAGCTGTACCGTGGGCTGCAGCGAGGGGTACTGGGTGTGTTTGGGTTGTGAGTGATTAGCTGCACCCAGGTGTGGCCCGTTCCCAATCGAGCCTCCTTCACTATTTAGCAGAGTGTTTGGTGGATCATTGTCAATGTCACTCTCCTTGTTTCCTGCAGCGTGTTGTCTCCTACTCTCTGGTTTTCTCGTGTCAGCTTGTGCCTTTTTGGATTTGGGGTTTTCGTTGGTTTTGATAATTAAACATGGACTAATATTATGAACGCTACGCTTCCCTACTGCCCCAATGTCTTCCCGCATTTGGGTCCTCCACCACCACATCTCCGTAACGCAACTACAGGTACACTTTAAAGACGTTTCACCTCTCATTCAAGAAGCTCCTTTGGTCCAAAACCTATCTAGTTGGGAGTCTGGAGGTTTTTTTTTTTAATACTGGGATTTGACGGCCATTAATTAACCTGCTGTGTGGCTCAATATTATCATAATAAAAGATCCCTAGTATCATTTCATTGAGGTAGATTATTTTTGAGTCATTGGGGAGTGAAGATATGATGGTAATATATTAGTGTGTCTCAACCCTCCTCTTCTGTTTAATATTGGTCTCTCCTGTTTCCTAAAGAGCTGTATAAAGTCTCTGTTTAGCTAAGTAGTAAAAAGGCTTGTCAACTCTCAGTAGTATCTCCAGGATTAAAGCCAAATATTCTATTTGACTCTAAGTCTCTCATTTTTAAGACACTTTTTGAAAGCTTAAACTTCATCACAGAATTACAACTTCAAAATGTGATTAAATGCCTTAGATTTCTGCTGAAACAAATCCTATCAGTAGAGTCGTAAAAAAAAATAAACTCTACAGTTAAGTACATTATTGTGAAATTATGTCATTTTCTATACACACACACACTACAAGACCACTACATGCTACATACTCCTATGACTGTAAAATGCCACCTTATCTCCTCGTTGATGGCATCCAGTTGCTCCTGCAGCATGAGAGCAAGTGTCTGAGCGTCTGATTGGCCGCTGGGGGAGAGCAGAGTTGAGCTGATGTCGTCGTCCATGTCCGACTCAGCCTCGATGTCGCTGCCCAGGAGGTGACCCACGCTCCCTCTCAGGGATGAGTAGTCCTGTTCAAACACCGCACACACCTGGGCAAAATACACACGTAAGCTTAGTGTGAACTCACATGAAGATTATACCAAAAAAAAAACAAGACAATGATGAGTATTTTTGGGCAAGTTGTGAGAATGAATGGATGAACTTTGAACTTACATCACACAGTGTGTCCATGGCAGCAGGTGAGAGAGACAGAGAGGTTAGTAGAGAATGGGATAGGTGAGCACGGACACTGGATAGCAAAGCACACATGAAGTTAGACTGAGCACTGATAGTGAGCTGCATGTAGTTAGACTGTTAAAATGAACCTGTGAGTCAGTGAGTGTTCATGGTACACTTAGTGCTTGTGTCCACTTCTGGTTAGCTAAGGTTCATTGTGTTTGTAGTCCCGCCACTTTATTAGGAACACCTTGTATTACATGCTTGTATTATAATTGGGTGTCGTCTTTTGCAGCTGGAGTGGTTTAACATGAAGCTCCTCCTCCTACTTCGGTTTGTACGAGAGGTTGGAAATATTGTTGATTTCCCTTTCCTTTCTGTTCTTTCTCTCTGACCTACGGTATTTCTCTTTACTATTACCTAGTGGGTATATTCTATTTATGGTAGTAATAGATTTTGTTCAGCTAAGACACACGCGTCAAACTCAAGGCCCGGGGGCCAAATCCGGCCCTTTAAAGCATTCATTTCGGCATGCAAAAAGTCAGAGAAACCATGAATCATTGTGTAAATTATCAACAAATTCAGTTGTATATATCTTCGCTAGATATCTCCCCATGCTTACATCACATGATGGCACTCATTTTGAATCTCAAATTGTTACAAGAACTCTCAATTTTTTCAAAATCCTGAAATTTTATTCAAATTATTCCACAAAATTTCCTAAAGTTACATAGAAATTGGCTATAAAATCTAAAGAAAATGAAAGTGATATGTCACTTATTGCTTTGACATCATCAGTGCCATACATATTTTATAACTTTTTTATACATGGAAGCGCAAACTAGAGCACAGTAATGTTCAAATTGCCTAAATTCTGTGGCCCAGTTAAGATAAACTGCTCCGTATTCGGCCCGTGAATGATCTAAGAGATGACAGGCCAGGTCAGATCATGTCACAGTAAAAGGTGATACATTCTATTCTAGTCCTTGCTTTGAACTCTCTATATGTATGAATATGTGATTGACAGATTAGCGAGCAGATATTTCAAACAAGTTAAACCAGTGTATCTTATAAAGTGGCTGGTTATTGGAATACACAGTATTAGCACCTTGTTTGGGTCATCTCGTAGCGCAGACAGTCTGCCCTTCTGGGCTCGTCTGATCACTGTTGTGCTGTAGTGGCCGTCTTGACCCTCCACCACTGAGAAACGGAGATCGCTAGAGCTTCCCAAGTGAGACCTGGGAATGTCAACAAAGAAGATAAGAACCTGAATGATTAATTATTCTCTGGAGGCAAACGGAACAGTGAGGTCACAGACAGTCGGAGCGTACCGAGGGTGAGTCCCATCGCCAAACGCTCCACTGCGCCGTTTCAAGTGGTCAATCTCATTTCTCAGTTTATCAATTTCTCCAATCAGCCGCTCCTGTGGGACAGAGAGAGGCTTAAATATTAAATTAATATATGACTGTTTCTCAAATATTTCTGGCTTTAGAAGTGATACGCAACCTATCACATGAAACCACTTTAGATGATAGGTCCAACGCTAAATATGTTGTTACTAATTTGTGTGAAAAATGTCTTTGGAATCATTTTTATTACCTTTTAGCCTTCAAACACACGTAATATCTCTTTACATCTGGGCATCACCATTTTGGAGATTTCAGGTTAACCTCTACAAGTGTGTGATTAAAGTGGTGCAGCTTCTAAATCACCTCTCATTCTTATTAATAAAGTTTACATTTACTGTAATAGTAATTCAGTAGCGCTGTCTGTCTATGGGTTAGTATCCCTTTAAATGTGTAATTAGAAGCAATCTATGTTAAATGTCATTGGGACATTTCACTGATTAACTAAAGACATTTGTTTGATTTGTTGGGTTTTTTTTTTAAGGATTTAATATTTTGATAGTGCTTCGAGATGATGATTGTTGTAATTTTCACTATATAAATACAGTTGAATCAAATTTCTTTGTCAAACTTTCAGCATTTTATGATTACTAATTATTATTATTCCCTATTGGGATTGATATGATCCTGCTTTGTTGGATAAAGTTTTGACAAACTCATCACTTGATTCAGATTGAAACAACTTGCATGCTCTGTAATCCTATTTTAGATTCCTTTCACTAGCAGTAAAATAGTGATCGTATAAATTGATCCAATCTTATGAATTCTCTTTTTGACATGTGGTGCCTGTATTCTGACTGACCCTTGTGTGGTGAAACTCTTCCAGTTGTTTCTGGCAGTTCTCGAGGTCCTGAATGAGGGAATTCTAGAAGAAAAACAAATGTATTATGAATATATTTGGTGTAAAATCCAAACACTCCTAGGCATTTTGCTATGTTACAGGTCAACAGTCAAATGAGTGTTTTTAAAATGATTTTCTGTGATCATTATTAAACTTGGTTTGGTTTTGACACTTTCAATACTTGGGAGCAAATGCTCCTTCATGTCTGTAGGTGGCAGTGTGTAGCACAAAAGGTTAAAACATGGTGTCAAATCATTTAGTGGAGTCTAGCAGGAGGTTCTTGGAAACAAGGTGTGTTAGAGACTTTGTGTGTGTGTGCGTGTGTGCGTGCACACATTGCAGGCCTTGCCTTGTCCTCCAGAGCAGCCATGCGTTCTTTCAGATGCAGCTGCAGTCTCTCGTTGGATTCACTGAGCAGACGATCCACAGTGTCGGACAAACGCTTATTGTGTTCTTCGTTCATTTTCTCCCTTTGTCGAGCCTGATTGGACAGCAAACAGGAAGTACATTACAAAACTGCTCTATGCGGCCAGTAATAAAGATCTATCAATCCACCCATCATCGATTTACTTGTACTGCAATAAAATAACAGATAAAAATAAAAAAAACATCTGTATCATCCTTCTACTAAATATGGTCATGAGTGAAAGAAATATTAGTCTTTCTTGCGTGAATTATTCAGCGTCTAAAGATAGCAGCCAATCATTCCTATGGGGGAGGGGGTGGTTTGAACTTATGCAACAATGCATTTGTAAAATTAAGAGATCCTCTAGAATGTGTGCTTCTGTTGTGTTGACGTATTTGAGCATATGCATTAGGGAGCCAGGAGTCCAGACATCTGGGTAATGCGAAACATCAGCGCACAGACACACACACACACACACACACGTATACACGTACACACAGAGGGAGAGGTCAGAGAAACACTGCAGGGCTCTCACACACACACACACACACACACACATAGAGGGAGAGGTCATAGGAGCCCTGCAAGGCTTACACACACACACACACACACACACACACACACACACACACCCTTCCAAGTTCTTGGTTTTTCTCCTCCAGTTGGGACTCAAGCTGTCTGAGACGCTCCTCCACGTTGCCATGGCGCTCCTCAGCCTACAGAGGGTGATACACACACACACACACACACACACACACACACACGCACACACACACACACACACACACACACACACACACACACACACACACACACACACACACACACACACACACACACCAGTAGAACTGCATGAGTCACTTTTGTGTGGCATATTTTCCTACATTTGCCCCTGTGGTTCCTGATGTAACACTAATTAGTTGTGATTCAGTATATCCTGCTGGTGCAAACTGGGTAGTGCTGTGTGTGTGTGTGTGTGTGTGTGTGTGTGTGTGTGTGTGTGTGTGTGTGTGTGTGTGTGTGTGTACCTTAGACAGTGCTGCCACTCTCTGTGCCAGCTCAGCTTCAACCTCTGGAAGAGTCTCAGCCTTCCTCATGGTCTGAGCCAACCTCTGCTCTGCCATCTCCAGCATCTCCTGCAGCTGGCGAACCTTCTCCTCGCTCTGACGCATGAACACACACACACACACACACACACACACACACACACACACACACACACACACACACACACACACACACACACACACACACACACACGAAGAGAGGTGGTAACATTGTAATCAGACGTCGTGCCTAGATGATGCTTGAGGTGTTTCCCTCAAAGAACTGAACTCAAATTCAACCTGAACTAGTCGTGAACCTATGAGGAGAAGGCTTCTACTGCATATTCATCCACTCAGTATCTCTTGAGTAGCTTTAATTCACAACAAAGCATGATCAGAGGAGGATATGTCAAAAGGTTACAAAACAGTGGTTGCCGAGTACCAGGTCATTTAATGAATACTTTCCCTCATAGGAACCTTTAATCTGAAAAATCGTTTAGCTGGTGCTAAATCCGTTAAAAAAAACAAAATAAAATGTAAAAAGGCCCAAACTGGAATGTTCCTGTCTCTCTTTATAGAACCGTATGGTGAGTGTGTTACCAGTCGTAAAGAAACGCCTAGGTGCCCAATGAAACTTTATTTTATTAGCTGTGAATAAAATACATGATCATCATACAATGAATGTTTCAACATAATTCAAAGTAGTTTAAATACATCTACATTGTTTGTAGTAACTAACAAACTGAACAACCCAATCAGGCATTAATTAAAAGAGAAGAACACTATAATAATAATATGTGAGCGACAACAGGGGAGGCTGTATTATGCACACCTAATGATACAAAATAAATTAGATGTAATAAACTTAAAGAACAGTATTTAACTATATTGGCAAGTAAATTAAATATTTTTTACATAACACCTTACTTAAACACTGAGTAAATGATTACTAGAGATATTTTTACGTTTTACTAATATATTAAAAAGTAATGCATACATAAGGATAACTTTTATTAATGCTTACTAATGTTTTTTATGAATGTACAGTCGACATTAATTAATTACTAATAATGCATTCATTAATATTTTGATTAATGTTAGGCAATACATTATAATTATTATTGCCAATTATTAAACTGTTAATTAATGCTTAATAATGCATTAACTAATGTTAATATAGTAAAGTGTTACCAATGCTTTTTATTGAAAACAATATCTAATTCACTACTGCAATATTTGATGCTTCATGAGTGATCTCATCAGTGATTTGTGATCTTCATGCTTCAAACATAACTAATAATAATAATACATCAAATTTGTATAGCACTTTTTTGGACAGTCAAAGCCGCTTTACATGCGGAATAAGACAAAACAAAATAAAAAAAAAAATAAAAAAAAAAAGGTTTTACGGAAAAGCCAGTTTGAACAGGTGAGTTTTGAGTAATGATTTGAAGTTTGGTAGTGAGTTTGAGTTTCTAATGGGCGGTGGGAGTGAGTTCCAAAGGGTGGGGGCAGCGATGGCGAAGGACTCAGTCCCCCAAGGTCCTGACACTTTATATTGATCAATCCTGGCCACGTATGTTTAGTGTGAACGTGTCACCTGTCGGTGCAGAGAGTCCTTCGTGGCCAGTTCATTCTCCAGTTTATCGTTGAGGTCGTGGATCTGTGTCGTCTCCCTCTGAGCAGCCAGGTAACGTTTCTCTAGTGTCGTGATCCTCTCCTCCATATCCTCTCGCTGCAAACACACACAAAGGTTCATGTTGGATCACAGAAAAACCTCGTAAAACAATAATTTATCAAATTCCTAAATTATTGTTTCTGGAAATAAATTGGTGTGCAAAATATTGTATTTTTCGTTTGGAATAAGAGCATAACCCTTGTTACGTAATAGAAATTACCTGTATTTGTTAATTCCAGCCTGTAACCAAGCACCTAAATAATAAAATACTCATTACAAACACACACTTGGCAAAAGCCTTGAGCTGTATATGGTGAGTTCACTATCAAAGCTCACTGCTCCGTCTTTCGGTCAATTATAATTGTGTAATTGCTGTTGAATTGTAATTGTAATTGGCATGGAAGTTATATAAAATCTTACAACAATGTTACAGTTCTATGGCTTACACATACAAAAAAATGAAATCAAATGCTCTACTGACAGAAAAAGGCTCAGACGCCCACACCAAAAATATTAATACCAATATTTTCATTGATTAGGAAGCCTAGCAAGTTAACCAATAGATGAGAAATAAATTAGATGATAGATAATATTTTTTAATGTATTTTACAGTTGACCCGTCAACATAAGAGATGCTAACAGAAAGCTAACACAAGAGGAAGGTTATGTATTAAAGGCTCAGTAATTGGGATTAATTGTAATTGAACTTTAGTCATTCAGAATGTAATTATAATTGACTTTCAGGGGGAAACAATCATTGTAATTTAATTTGTAATTGGAAAAAAATGCTATTCACCATAATCATAATTGAGTTGTAATTAAACAAGGATAATTGAAGATGTAATTACAATTGAAAAATGTGGACATTAGTCAGTTTTGGACTATTATCAAAAACTCTTTAATAACTTCTTAAATTGGAAGAAAATGTCCTAATACAAATAAAAAGTGGTTTTATGTTCTTATGTACTTTTTTCTCAGTCTTTAAAATAAAAGTTTTGTTTTCCTTTCCCGCTGGAAATCAACAGAATGTTATTTTCTTTTCCCATGAAGCCAAAAGCTGTGCCGCCAACATTCACTTGGACCGGGTTCTTTGTTTCACCTCTCTCTGCTCCCTCTGTTGTTTGATTGACAGCTCCTCACTGCGGCTCAGTTCTCGCCGCGTGTTGGTGAGCTCGGCCTCGAGCTCCGCCACGCGTGCGTTCAGAGCCGCGGAGTGATCTCGACTCTGAGCCAGCTCCTTTTTGTTCCGATCCAGCAGCTCCTGAAGCTCAGACGCACGGCTGCCATCGTCGTGGGCGTCTATGGAGCCGTTGGGTAGTCTCTGTGCAGCCGAAGAACAAAATCATCACAAAATCAATTCTCAGACTGAGTTACACTGGCGAGAACTTCTTTTCACACATGGATCGCGATGTCAGATTCAATAAGAGGAAGTTGTCTAGTGCCCGACATACAGTATTCAAGTGTACAATTTTATAATGATGGGTTTACATGAGGTAAGGCTGCCATGTTGATATGTTTGCTGTAGATTGTCTTTCCCTCAAAGCTTATTTTATGCCTCTAATAAAAAAGCCTTTAGGGACATATTCACAGTATGTAGCAGTGGGAAGCTAAATATCTCCTCTTCTTTTCCTCCTTCCCGTTGCTTAATGTTCACTTATTGTGTGCTCATGAATACCTAACAGGAACAGAGATGCTGTGAGGCCACAGGCTAAATGGAGTGACATTGTAGAGCAGAAATGAGAAGGGAAACTTTTATCTGATCTGAAAAATGTGATTTTTTTTTTTTTGTGTCTGAAGGCGTGCATTTTTAGAATTCCAATGACCAAACAGAAGAATAATACAGAGAAGAACAATGTTGTTTTGTATATGTTTGTAAGTTTTTGCTGCTGTTTGGGCTTTGTTGGAGTCATTTTGTTTTTTTTCTGTCATTTTGTGTGTTTTTTGAGTCATTTTGTGCAGTTGCTTTTGAAGCCGCACAAAATTATCCCATGTCTGCTGTAGAGTCTGATTGATTTGTGGTCACTTGACTTGGTGGGTGGATTTCTTGAAAATGTTTCACCTCTCATTTAAAAAAGCTTCAGTTTTCCAAGAACTAAAGACTTTTGGACAAGGTTGCTGCTTCTCGTGGTCGTACTTCGCCTACTGCACAAGTCAATCAAATCTGATGTAGCTGTGATTAAAAACCACCTCGACAGTAAGTCAGGTACTTTAAGGCTGTGACAGGCACTCGTATATGCGGCACATTACACGTTTGCTCTTTGGATTTTGTCATTTTTCATTCTTGATGAGAAAGTAACAGTCATTGACTGGTGCAGTGTTCTGGGCCACGACAGATTTGAATTATTAATAGTGTATTTATTCAGGTGGCAATGATGCAAGATTTGGATTGTTGGGTTTTTAGACAGTCGGGGAAAATCCCTTTACTAATTTATCTCTGTTAACGCGTGTTTTGGTTGAATTCAGGGAATTT
Source organism: Gouania willdenowi (assembly GCF_900634775.1). Classification (NCBI taxonomy): domain Eukaryota; kingdom Metazoa; phylum Chordata; class Actinopteri; order Blenniiformes; family Gobiesocidae; genus Gouania; species Gouania willdenowi. The sequence goes on along the minus strand of NC_041048.1, from coordinate 23,618,081 downwards.
ACAAAATCCTAAATTTGACGCCAATCTCATTGTATCTTTAGGATTCCTGGTAGTCAATTATGGAAGCCCATTTCTATAAGGGAGATATATGAGAAATATGAGATATATAAGAAGATTGCCTAATTTATTCATGCAATATTACATTTATTCATGTTATTTATGATCAAGTCTGACCAGTTACATCAAACTCTACTTTAATGTCTTGACCGAACCTGTGTTTTACACACCTCAAATACAGCCTTATTGCTTTGTAAATATCCACAAGAGACTAATGACTTTAGGTTTTTCCTTTTTACCTTTATCTGAATATACTGGTGAGTGTGGACTACAAATGTTGGTGTGCAGGCAGAATGATAACACATAAGTCCCAGGCAATGAACCAGATAATACAGTCGAGTCTGACACAGAGCAGAAAAACAGTCACACAGTCAGGAAGACCTTCCATGTAGGTTTGGATCCATCCAAGTCGCCATCTTTCCTCTGTCTCACCATATTCAACTGTAACGAGCAAAGAAACAGATGAAACTAAACATAGTTCATTTTTTTTTTTCCCTTTGCCCGTCAATCACAGATCAAATCACAGCCTCTAAAAGGAAATCATTACTCTTCAGCTGAAGGCACTTCTACAAATATAATTTCTACTTTAGAGAAGAAAAAGAAGAAGAAAACAGAGTTCACTTGAGTGAAGATCTCCTCACTCTTTGATCACTGCAACCTAGAGCGTGCTCTACATTTAAACCCTATATCAGCTGCCGGCTAGGATTAAATATGAACCAGTCCTGATTATAATATTTACAGTAATACAGACTATTTTTAGACAGATCTGTCATTGCATTTTTCAGATGAAAAGGATGAGTTAAGATCCTTTCCGACAGCGCAACACACGAATACATTTGAATGTTTGTAGCATCAGTGGGTGACGATGATGACACTCAGGAACATAAAGGAGCAAACACAGACACATGCAGACAGCTCACCTCCTGTGTAGTGGTTGCCAGTTGTCCCTCTAGGGTAGCCACCCGCTCTAAGGACACCCGAAGTCTTTCACGCACCTGACAAACGCACAGAGAGTGTGGAACTGCGTTATTTAGGAAACTTCTCACAGACTAGACGAGCAATAGAAGCTTGTGTGCGCAAAATCTCCAAAAAATGGGAAGTGGGAGGGAAAGGTTTATTGTGCATGGTCTGATATAAACTGGAGAGTTACTGCTGCTTCTGATGAAAAAAAAACTGTCGAAATAGAGTCAAAATTTGACGAGAAGTACAGAAATGTGTTCGCAGGTAACAGCGTAGGATTATCAACATCATTTGATATGTGTTGTATTTATGCAAATGCAGAATTTGGTCAGGATTTAGGACGTCATCAAGGCTGAGTAACACAAGTATAAATGTATTTATTAAACTGTATAATGAGGAATATGCTCTTGTGTCCCAGCAGGAGGACAACAACCCCTAACAATGTCATCATAGGAAAAACCTGAAGCATAATAAAGAACAGGAAATCCTGGAAAAGACAAATAGAAGGATTATATTGTTATTATTATTATTATTATTATTATTATTATTATTATTATTATTATTATTATTATTATTATACTGTTCTATTTAGAACAAACTGAAAATACAAGAAACAATATTACAATAAACACAATATTTGATGCAGATGGCTTCCCACCAGAAATAAAGGAAAAACAATAACTACATATATTACTGCATACACATATTTTTTGTGTTTGAAAGGGAGTGAATATGAGAATGTCTAGAGAGAATAAACAGTATGTAGGTGAGCCAAAGAGAACTCATGAAGTTTTAATGCAGGAGGTGCTCACGCAAAGAATGATTTGTTACAGTTTTCCTCTGTAAGAATTTGTTTTCCTCTAAAAGTGCAATAATCTAATACGTTTTGTGTTTGTTGCATAAAATATGTGAGACGTAATTTTCTTTTCATTTTGGGTGAAAATCTATTGCCATCAATTGCCACTATGGATGCTTGATTTATGCCTCATGGTATATTCAGGGTAGTGGTGGGCTAAAAGTCAAAGAAGGAGGCTTGTAACTGAGAGCTTAGGTTCAGATCTCACCCTGATCACCCCACTGTGGGCCCATGAGCAAGGCCCTAAATATCCAAATAAGCCCTCAGCCCTACACTGTGGCTGCTCACTGCTCCACAGGGATAGGTTATTGAAAGCAATCCATCAATAACCAGTTCATATGACAATTAAGACATATTAATGTTAATAATATAAAGAGGAGACAGACAGGTAGAATTAAGGCACATACTGTATTATCTTGTTGTGCGATTTGTTGGAGCTTGAGTTTGTGGCTTCCAATGTAACTTAAAAAGTGCAAAAAAGGGACTGTCATGTTATTTTTCTCCTTATAACTGACATTAACATGCCAGATTGTTTAAAGAGTAACAAAACCCAAAGCCCACTTTTTTCTGCTGAATACATATGTGTTTGCGTATCAAGTAGTGCTGTTTATTAATCCTAGTCCCACATGTCACATTTTAGAAAAAATACTTTAATTTGAAGTATTTAGTTGTAAAATGTCAGAGTTACTGGCCTCTAAGGATTGAACGCCAGCTATTACAATTTAATTTTTTTATTGGCTGACACTCTTTAGATTCCCCTGTGTCATCATTTTCACTGTTGGCCCCGCCCCTCCTGTAAAAGCTGAGAGGAGGGAGGAGGGTTTCCTCCAATCACAGCCCTCAGTGAGCATTGATTGACAGTTTTAATGAGGAAGTCCAGAGTGTTCTGTGTGAAACAGTCGCTGCAGAGGTGATGTTTATGACTCTGTGCTTCTATAAGGAGCAGATTCTGCACTAATCAGAGCGCTCATCAGGCTATGTACAGTATGTATGTACAGACACATCTATGCTATGTGTGTATTCCCCTCTGTCTCTGCATGTGCGCAGACATGTGTCGTGATTGTATGTACCTGTGGTTGTAGTGACACATCTCACCTGATAACCTCGCTGTGTGTGTGTGTGTGTGTGTGTGTGTGTGTATAGACACATTATTGTGTGTATTACCGTCTGTCTCTGCACACAGCGCTGACTGGGCCTGTCTTAGTGGGCGTGACTTACTGCTACAGCAATCTAGTTAATTCCTTTGTTTTATTTCTCATTTTCCAACTCTGTGTGTGTGAGTGTGTGTGTGTGTGTGTGTGTGTGTCTTTTTGCACGTGTGAGTGACTCCACCTTTTCGTCGAGTGCTTTATGATGTTCAAACAGAGACTTCAGAGCTTTGAGGACCTCCACCTCACTGGAGACGCCAGATGGTGGCGGTGCTTGTCTCTTTACCACCGTCATCCTTAGACTGCGCTCGTGACGGGACACCAGACACTCCAGGTGCTCTAGCAGCAGCTACAACACACACACACACACACACACACACACACACACACACACACACACACACACACACACACACACACACACACACACACACACACACACAGTAAAGCCAAAGTTATTAAATACTTGTTCATGTCAATAGGTGGCAGTGTTCAGCACCATAAAACATAATTAAGCAGTAAATAAAGTCTAACTCTTAAGCATTATTATTATTATTATGATTATTATTATATTGAAACTTTTTTTGTCGGAGATAAAAGTGCGGTTGTCCAAAACTATTGGAGAAAATTAGTTTTTAAAGACGTTGATCTACATCAAGCATTCACGGATGCACACAGCATACAGTACGCACACACACACACACACACACACACACACACACACACACACCCTTGTGTTGTTCCTCTCAGCTTTCAGCTCTGATATTTCCTCCTCCTTCTCCAGCAGCTGCTCCCGGCAGATGTTCAGCTCCTTCGTGAGGGTGGCAAACTCCTGCAGAACAAACACACGGAGGTCAATCTCTGAATAACATTTCATGCTTTGGTTACACTGAGCAAAAAAATGCTTTTATTGTCCACACGTGTGATTATGATGGACTACTTTGGAGGCCAGAGGCACTAATATAAGGCCTTCCTCAGACACAGCAGCCCATGGACGTCAGTGTCAGTGAAGTGCAGTGAGGTTCATGAATGGTGAGGCTCCAGAGTCTCCCCTGGAGTCAGACGTACACATTTATGAACCTAATAGAAGCGTTTTTTCATTTCATATGTGTAAATATGAAGCAGTTATTCCTTTGTACTTTTAATTTATTTTTTTTCTGCTAATGCAAGAAGATATTTTTATGTTTCAACAATATAATCTCAAGAGAAACAGGATTTCTTTATTATGAGGTCAAATCAGTTTTTTTAAAGAGCCCATGTTATGCTAAATCAACTTTTCTTAGCTTTAAACATGATAAAAGTGCTATTTGGGCTTCATACACATGCCCAAAGTGTTTTTTTTCATTGATTCCCTCAATCGTTAGTTAGAGGGTGATTTGCTCCTTTCTTACTGCAGGGTGAGCACAAACACCTCGCTCCAATTTGATGACGCGTCGCATTCGCACTTTGTATGTACTGGTGAACGCCCTGCCCCCGTCTCGTGTTTATAAAGCAGCATGAGCTCGGCTACGGAGTGGGTGGGAGGACGGCGGGCCGTCCTCTGGCCCTACGTCACCGTGCGGGGAGGAGGAAGTCAGTGTCCCGTCTATAGACACGCCCACTCATGAATATGCATAAGTAGGACGCAAATCAGCCTGTTTGTGTGGAGTTACACAGAAAGTGACTTTTCAGAGGCTGAAACTCTGGAAAACAGGTGAGTTTGGAAAAATAAACCTCAAATATTATGTTTTTGGGGTTCTTAGAACAAATGGAGATGGGTGAAAAATAGCATGACATATGGGACCTTTAATGAAGGTTATATTTTGTTTTGAGCTGATTTCTCTTTTTTTCATGAATTATATTATCTCTCTATGAATTTCAGGGGTTAAGGTTCTTGTTTAGGGATGAATGGTGGGGAAGACCAGAATATGTTTTTCTCTTATCATTGTTAATATTTTGCATGTGATAATGACAGGGGACCTGTCTGTCTACCCTGACTGAACGTCACTGGTCAGTATGTCGGGGGTGAGCAGGAGTTCCTGTTAAGGTGAGCTTCATCGTCTAAGTCTAGTTAGTTTACACAAGAAGAACAATATAGACACTTTACACACATTAATTCAACATCATGATCACTTTACAGCGAAGATGGGGAACCTTTTAGTGCATCATGTTAAATGTTCTGTTAAGTTTCAATAAATATATTTGATGTGGAATGCCAAATGTATTTCATTACAAGGTAAAACCATTATATTCAGAGTTTCTGACATCCTGCCAGGGTTACTAATCAGGTCTGTGAGTATTTTGTTATTTCTGTTCTACAAAACATTGCAATTTCCAAACAAACAAAGAAAAGTTTCACAAACCAGCGTTCTAATATAGATTGATCTTTTCTGCCATTATTACTAACTATTCGTATTTATCTGCTGCCTCTGCTAGTAGAATCCATAGTTCAAACTGGGTGCTGATGCACTGATGGCTCATTATTAACCGTCACTTAAATCCAGTAAACATGTGAGAGTGACAAAAGCAGGACTACACCATTTCACTTTAATGTAACCTTTGATTTATGGTTTAATCTTGCTATTTTTTTTATTTACTTAGAATAGTAAAAAGCAGTCTTTTGGGAGCAGATGGTAGTGAAAGCATGTAGCAGAAGTTAAAGCCCTTCACTGGAGCTTTTAAGCGGTCCCAGTACAGCAGTACACATGTTTTAAAGCCACACTTTACAAACTTCTGACTGATGAGTGACTTTCAGTTGTCCTACGATGGTTTCTTAAAGAATGAGGTTCACTCAGTCTGACCCTGTTTGTCCATCCAACCATTCATCCATCTTGTCTTCCCCTAACATATCCCGATCAAGGTCACACAATGCAGCTCCTCCTATCCTTATCCTAACACCCAGAATAAGAAACACACTCACAGTCACTATAAGAACTCCAACATAACATCCTGTACATCACATGTGTCAAACTCATGGCCCGGTAGCCAAATCTGGCCTATTGGAGCATCTAATTCGGCCCGCAGAAGAAAGTAAAAATGACAGAGAAAACATGAATGATTGTGTAAATGAAACTCAACAATATTTGCTGGGCCTCACAGTTTTCCCGGTGCTTATATCACATGATTGCAGTCATTTTTATTATGACATAATATTTCCCTTAATTAAATAGACATTTGTCACAAAATAGAGGAAATTTCAAGTGAAGATCCTGTTGGGACTGATATTTATCACTTATTGCTTGGATATTGTCAGTTTCTTAAATATTTTGTATTTTTTTATATACGTAGAAGTGTAAACGAGGGCACAATAGTGTTGAAATTAATGGTCTTCCCGCATAAAATCTGTGGTCCACCGAAGATTAAACTGCTCCGTATTTGGCCCCTGAACTAAAGGAGTTTGTCACCCCTGCTGTACATGTTTCTGAACAGTGTGTGGAAAGGTGAACTACATATTTGATGAGGGCAGGTCAACAAAACAATGAGACAACACCAAACCAACTCTTATTCATACTGTAAACTTTGAAACAGGAGTGGGTGTGTGGAAATGCTAGGCCATTGTATAACCCTAAAGGTAATTTTGGTGGTTTCTAGGTTTAAAACAGCGCACTCAGGACCAGTCAGTCTAAAAGCTTTTACAGCTACAGACCCACATTCTATCTGTTTGGGTAAATCCAGAACAGTATAGTTAATATTGATCAAAACAAAACAAAATATACTTTATTTATTATACCTTTATAGATCAGTCATTGTGATTAAGTTCTCATTTGCAATGACGACCTGGAAGCAGCTACAGTTAAAGGACCTTCTGGTTATAAGCCATTAAGCCACCATGGTAAAAGCTTACACAAAGCCTATATTGTACACAAACAACTGTAATGATTGATAGATTCACTAAAAAGTCAGGAATTTGACTTTACCAACTGGTGAGCCCAAAGAAATGAGTAAGGTATAGACCAGGGGTCTGCAACCTGCGGCTCTGGAGCTTCATGTGGCTCTTTGAGTCCTTTGCCATGGCTCCATATAGCTTTAAAAAAATACTGAAATAAAGAGTTATTTTCTTACAGAGGCTATTAATGATTAATGACAAATAAAATCATGATATAACAATTTGTTAACTTAAAAATAAATCACGTTGTGCACCTTCCCACTTCATCTCCTGCAACATCTACAGACCATCAACTTTCCTGCACCTGTGGTAAACCTTAAGTTTTAAATCCCTGGTAAGAAAACTAAACCAACAAAAACACTATTCTGGAAGAAAACAGAGATTTTTTTTTGACTGTGGAAGGAAGAAATCACCCTTAAATGTCCCATGTCCTGCTATTTTTCACCCATCTCCATTTGTTCTAAGAACCCCAAAAACATAGTATTTGAAGTTTATTTTTCCAAACTCGCCTGTTTTCCAGAGTTTCAGCCTCTGAAAAGTCACTTTCTGAACAACTCTACACAAACAGGCTGATTTGCGTCCTATTTATGCATATTCATGAGTGGGCGTGTCTATAGAGGGGACACTGACTTACTCCTCCCAGCACAGTGACGTAGGGCCAGAGGACGGCCCACCCTCCTCCCACCCACTCTGTAGCCGAGCTCATGCTGCTTTATAAACACGAGGCGGGGCATTCACCAGTACGTACATAGACTGTAGAAAATACATACATAGCACCGCGCCAAGGACGCTGAAATGCGTGTCTGTTTACATGTCAATCACACCAGAGAGCTTCCTGGAGGCGCGGCTTTTCCAGCTCAGTGCCGCGTCAAATTCGTCATCAAAGTGGGAACGCATCATCAAATTGGAGCGAGGTGTTTGTGCTCGCCCTGCAGTAAGAAAGGAGCAAATCACCCTCTAACTAACGACTGAGGGAATCAATGAAAAAAACACTTTGGGCATGTGTATGAAGCCCAAATAGCACTTTTATCATGTTGAAAGCACAGAAACGTTGTTTTAGCGTAACATGGGCCCTTTAAGAATGAGAAAAACATGCAAACTTGACACAGATAGGTTGAAGATTTCGACCCAGTAGCTTGTTTTTCCATTGAGAGGTACTAAACTATTATCCCACTGCACCGTTTTATTTATTATTACCAAAACACTTCGAGCTGTTTGTGTGCTTTATGCACATGAATCTTTTAATCTCACACAGCATTTACACTAACACTAGCAACAGCCTCTCTGTTATCTCCTACAACCTCCACCAACTACAAATTTGATTGAGGCTTATAGCTCTTTAGGAGCTGTAAATAAAAGGCTCCATTAACTTTAATAGTTTGGCAGAGGGCAGTAATGGAGGTGAAGCACTCTTCTATCGTGCGTTTGGTTTTTACACTGCATAAACTGTTACGGGGCTTCACCTGCCAATTTGTCATTCTAACACCAAATGGTGCCTTGAGTGACAGCAGCCTGAACAACAGCATGATGTGCTGCTTTATTTAAGACAAGTAAACAATAGAGAGTGGATCTGCTGATGGAAAAGCAATTTATCACAAACATTAATAGTTATTATGATTGCGATTAAAACTATTATAGATGTCCGAGCACAAGGCTTTAAATCACTGAAAGAAAACTGCAATGCTGCACATGCAGGTATCAGTGTTGGGTCAGAGGATGTTTTTTATTCTTATGAACTTGTATGTTGTTAACAAACTTTAAAACCAGCAGCGAAGCAAACAGTCCACTTGTTTTTAATCTGTGAAATAAACTCTATAACTGATTGGCAACAAAAGTTTGTTAACTATATGTATGTATATCTAAGTGAGCTTGTGTGTGTGCATTCATAAAGAGCTCATTAAGCATTTTCTGAAAAGTTAAAGCAGAACTAAGGAACTTATTAATAAATCCTTCTCGTAGTCCCTGTGAGGGCAATACAAGTGTTTATGGGTGATTGGGGGGTCTTTCATCTACCCCTGCTGTCTCTGGCCAGAAAACCACACTTGCAACTTTCCCTGCCTCCGCCCCGGTGGCAAGACGTACTGCTTTACAGCAGCCCAATACAAACTAATGCTAGATTATGACCAGTCCCGTGGCTGCACACGGTTGTCTACAAATTCTGTTTTCTCAAACTTATATAATGACGGAGCAACTCTATGCAGTGACAGCTCAGCAGCAACACACGGCAATCACACTCACTCACAACCTGGCCCTCCATCAGGCAGCACGCACACAAATATGATATATCCATCCATCCTTTTTCAGAGCCGCTTTGTCAGCACACATGCAAACACATCACACACATTTTCACACTCGCTTCCGTATTACTCCCACCTCATTCATTTATTTTACATGTCTCTCTTCCTCATACTGTTCACATGGTCACATGGGACTATATGTGTGAAAGCACTCTTAGTGTCACTGTTGTATTAGGATTTTTCAGTGATTGGTTGCTACCATCTTGGGAGAGCGTATGTAGCTGTGGGGTGGGGCAGGCGGTGGGGGGTTACGACAGTGACATAACCAAAAGGAACCTTTAGGAGGAGCGCTAAGCACAAGTTACTTATTTCTGCTTTAATGTTGTGGCACTTTCTGGTTGAGCCACAAAAAGAGAGGACATGATAGAGGTGGAGGTCAGGAAAACAAATGGCTGCTTGTACTTTCCTATTGTATATTCTGGTAAATCTTTGGGGTGCTCCACCAACCGATATTTGATCAACGTGTTTCCTTCACTTGTGATCAAACGGCTCAATAAGCCACCTCTAGTGTTGGATCGTTCATCCACTTGCTGTTTCAGCTCCTCCACATCTGCCACAAATAAACAATTAACCAATAGACCAAACCAAACCAATAGAAACTCGAGGTGTGAAACTGAATTAAGAAAAAAACCCACAACAGGTCTGGCTAACCCACTGTCATGCTCTCTTCACAATTCGTACCAACTTCTCCCAAGAAGAGTCGCTTGAAAAAGTTCCAAAATGTATTTTCCGTCACTCCGCGGCTCACCGATAAGAAGCCGACATCCGTCAGAGGGTGTATCACATCGAGCACAGAGGGAAGTTCTGAGTATTTGGAGGAAACGCTCCTGCCTGCAACCACAATGTGAGATAGCAAGTGGTTACCAAACTGAACAGAGCTCACACATTGTAGAGGGATTTCTTCTCTTCCTTCTTAAAGCAGTTTGGGATTAAAGGATGAAAAAAAGGCTGTCTGCACATGTGTGTGTGTTTGTTAGCGTGTGTGAGAGAGTGTACAAAATTAAAGCGTGAGAAAGGAGTCAGATTTTTAAGGAGCTTCAAATTTCTCTCTCATACAGACACCAAAAATTAAGAAAATAATAAGTTGATAAAATTATAGAGTAAATAAATCAACAATCAATAAGGTTTATTGTAAATATGTGTGGCTGCTGGAGGTGGGGCAATACACTGATTTTACAATATGATAATTTTGGAAAGGAAAAAAAAGCAGAAAAAATATTTTTTACTTTACTTTAACTATGGGCATGACCTTTTTAACTCAATAGGAATATAGTTATATGAACAATAACAATCTGGTGTGTAGTAGATCATTGATTTTTTTTAAAAAATCTTACTCCCCTCCCCCTCTCCGCACCACTCGTACCCGTGACGATACATCTTCTGACATTTTAATAACACTTTTGTTCTCAGATGTTTGCTAACTTGGACTCAAAAGCAATTAAATCATATCATAGAAACTTCTCTGTTAGGTGCAATGCATTAAAATGTGTGTACAAATAACAAAAAAAAAACCAAAGTCCTGGCGAGCCACAGTCCTGTAGGTTTATGACGTCTTTGCTCGATAAATGTCATCAACAAAAAGCCAGAAAAGAGGCTGATAAAAGCACTCTGCAATCAGTGCAGAGCCAGAAGCACATAGGTTTTTAACCCTTATGCCAAATGGTGTGCGTGCTTCAAGTTCACATGTATAAGAGGCAGGTGACAAAGCATCATTAGCATTGACGTGATCAGCCCTGAGTTTCTCAGTATTTGTTTATCAGCAAAGCTGAGAAAACTCACTGTGAAATGACACATCTTTGCCCTTCATTTCCCCACACTTTCACTCCAGTGTGACATGATGCACGACAAACTATCCTGCTATCCTTATAAAACTTCATTATCACGTCTAAACCTACTGCCACCACTAAATCACCAATGGTTGGAATGAGTAATAACCTTTAAAAGAAGCATATTTTAGAAGTTTTTACACACAGGATTTATATATGCTGTAAGTAAAAATGAATATGTTTTTTTGATGCTTTGTGAGTTACTTTTAACTTTACCAAAATGGTTCATGTTTAAAGGTGCGGTCTGCAACTCGACTTTTTGTCATATTTGCTAAAGCTGTCACTATGTAAGGACAGCTTTACATGAAACTAGTAGTTTGTGTGAAAAAAAACAATTTCATTGAGCCCCCCCTGCTGCTCCTGCTGCCTTTGGCAGATTACCAGAACGCACTGCGACCGAGCAAAAAGAACCAATCGGAGCCAGGATTGTGTTTGATGGGCTGTCTGACAACTGTTGCTCACAGTCCCCGCCCCTTTCCCGGGCTGGAGCACTGTCTTTTTTACAGTGTATGGTCTGGAGGAGTAGAGGATGGAATTAGCGACTTTTCTGCTTGAATGGTAATTACTGCTGCTTGATTTACATTATGTTTGATTTGTAATTGTTACACTAGAACTCTGTAGTGCATGTATTGCTCATGTGCGCGCAGCAGCCTCCGTGTGAGCTGCTGTAAGTGACACTGTGTTGTTGCTGCTGTTGCTGAGGTGCATGCACATAGAAAGAGAGAGAAGCGCTGCAGTAATATGCTTTTAACAGAGCATGTTATATTACTGTGATGTTGCTGTCTGGCTAACGTTAGCTTGTTAGCTCCTCTGAGGGAGGGACTTTGGAAAGTTTGGAGGCAGGGCAATAGAGCAGGGTGGAGGCAGAGGGAGAGAGGGATCTGAGAGTTGCGGACTGCACCTTTAATGCTAATTTATTTCTGAGATAACATGTTGTTGCTACTGCGGTCAAACAATACAAGCGACATCTTTATCAGTCCATTCTACTTTAAATCCACCATTCATTAAACCCATTTCACCTCCACATTAGGTGGAGATGCACCCCACATACAGTAGGTCATGCATCATAGAGAGGTAATGACATGCCCACAAACACACAATTACACGTTGAATAGGTTTAGTTACGCAATAGCTATGTCTTTAAAAGTGGAGGCAATGAAGAAGACTCAGATGCATATTTATGAAATCCAAAGCCTGAATTCGAATTCATGTACCGGTATACCTTTATACTGTGAGCTAAGATCGGTTACCTCCACTGACAATAACTGTAAGGGATTACAGTAAGCAACTGTATATTGTTACACTTTTGTAGGTCTTACAACACAAATACTGCTAAAAGTGCTTTGCTGTGAGTTAGCTTTCACATTTGTCAATAAATATTGGTTCATGTTGTTAATATGATTTGCTTTTGACCTCATGGATGTTTGGGAATGTTCCAGCAATATTATTTATTTTTTCTTAACTTTGTATGCAAACGTGATTGTGATGAATGATGACTAAAAGGTAAAAAGGTGTCACTGTACATAAAGCATCACTCTGCGTGGCAGCAAAGGTACACAGGCATTATAATGTTATGGCTGATTGATATTTATAATTAAAGTTATTAACAGAAGGGACCTGTTTAAACCCTTATACAACTCTTTGAACTGTTTAACTGACTGAAACTAGGAATCTGATCATCTGTGAGTAGTTTTGTATTTGCACTTCAACACATAGTTAGGTATATCGAACCCACAACTTCTCTATCAAAGACGACTCTACTACCTGACGTCATTACAGGAATTCTACAGCTGCAATGATTAGTAAATTAATCAAAAGGTCAAACACAACTATCTCATGATGAAACGTGGGCTGCGTGCGAATAGTCCCTCCTATCTCCTTTCCTATTCACTTTTCCTTAACCTCGTGGATGACGTCACGGGGCTAAGAAAAGGTGTTAGGAGAGGAGTTAGGAAAAGCCCATCAAGTTTGTTTTGACAATCGGACGCACTTCCACTAGGTGACGTAATAATCTGAAGGTGAGTGACGTCTGCTGTGGTGAAAAAACTACACATTTCTGAAAATGGACTAAAAGCACATTTATAACACCTTCCGCTGATATAATCTCAAAAATCACACAGTTTGAATGTAAATCAAAAGAAAAAAAGGCTACCAAGCCTACGAGGAACAAAAATAAAACTAAAAAACGTCACATTGAGAATGGTTGCTCACACTCACCTTCCACTCAGAAATATGAATTATGTTGAATAAATGTGGCTAAAAATGTCTGATTTCTTATTCTTGAACCATAGAGTGTCTGTTTTATGTCAGTTATAATCTGATAATATGTTTTACATATAATAAGATATGGGTTTTAGATTAGCATTGGTTCGGTCATCGTGATGTCGCCGCAAGGAATTGTGGGTCAGCATTATCTCGGCTCCTTTGGTAAAGGATGCGACAGCGTTTCCTAGGCTAAAGGAGGTAAAAAAGGAAGCAGTGAGCCTCTTTTCCTGAGCTTAAAGAGAACTCGGACGCTCTTTATCATGTGTGTCCATCACTTAAACACTTCAGGGGGTGAAGGAACAGTGGATAGGAAAGGAGATAGGAGGGACAATTCGGACGCAGCCCTCCTCTATGTCACTGAGCTAATCAGCACATGGAAATGTCGCCTGTAGCTTCACTAATTGACTAAGCCAGTCACCTGTGTGTAAGTCAGCAGCTGTTAGTGTTACACAGAGCCCCGACATGTTCCAAACACTAGGAATCTATATTTGTGACAAAATGCCTCACAGGAAGTGTTGTGTTAAGTTATGGAGCACATGTAGCACAGCACACAGCTGGTCCATCTCAATGAACTAACAGGACTAACTGCATGTGTGGAGGGCACTGGCTGCTGTTCGGTCCTGCTCTTTGACGTGTGTTCAGCTGTGGCATCTTGAAACGGTGAGAAATGAATTGAACTCTGAATGCTTTCAGACTGATCAGCACGGGGAGACACAAATGTTCATGCATCTAGACAGCATGGAGATGTTGGTAATTTCATTTAACAATGATTTATTGGCTCCATAAGTTAAAGGTAGGGTAGGCGATTTTCGAAAGCTAGCATGATTTTGATTGTAGCTTCCTCGACGCCTCCGCCTTTACCCCCCCCCTGTGCTCCGTCTCACTCACATGCACGCGCACAGCTGCTGCAGAAGAAGACCTCAGCTCATCGCTTGTATTGTGTAGAAACTTTGTTTGTTTGTCATTTTACCATTATATATGTTAAAAAAAACGTGACCAAAAACTCTGTTTTAACTCGCGGTGACGCGCTTTCAGTGTGAGCTCATGCATGCGAGGGATCAAGAACGAGCAGGGAGACATGATTGGTTAAAAAAGACGGTTCGTTTTTTTGCCATTGGTCGAAGTTGTTACAGGTTTATTACAGCTGCTACAGATGATGGATTTTCTTTGTTCCTTTTTCAGAGCACATAAAATCTTAATTTCTATCAGGACATAAAGACAATTTCAACCAGAAACTATATCTTGAGAAAATCGCCTACCCTAGCTTTAAAAAAAAAAAAACCTCCAATTGTTCACATGAAAACAAAATTAAAATAAATATATATATATATATATATATATATATATAAATCATAAAATAAATAAAATCAAAATACTCAGTTTTTGAGATCAAATTCTAGTATTTTCCAAACATAATCTACAATGACTAATATATATATATATATATATATATATATATATATATTTTTTTTTAATTTTTTTTTTTCAAATGAACATTGAAAAAGTATATACCGTATTTACAAAACATTTTGATGCACTGTAGGCACAACATTTGATCATCAAAAATCTGTGTGGATCGATTGTGAAGGAAGATCTGTGAAGATCTACTGTAGCAAATTTGACAATTGAGCAAAGATTTAAGAAGAAGAAGAAGAAGAAGGGTTCCTCTGAAAAGCTGCAGATCATAATCATTCAACTTCTTTCTTGTAGATGCCCATGACTATGACTGAACACAAATGGAAATTCCATCCATTTTCTGACCCGTTTGTTAATTTTTTTCAGCGGGTCAGCTGGTGCTTATCTCATCTCTCATTGGGCACTCGGCAGGGGTACACCCTGGACAGGGCGCCAGTCCATCACAGGGCAACACTCACAGCTGGAGACCCTAGAGGAAACCCACACAGCATGGAGAGAACATGCAAACGCCACACAAAAAGCATCCAAGTGTCCACTCCAGGGTTTAAACCCATGACTTTCTTGTTGTGAGGCAGATGTGCTAACCACTCTCCCACCGTTCTCCCAAATTGGAAAAAGTGTTTGATAAATAAAAGTGCAGGACGATGGAGGATGGGTGAGTCCCCAGGGGAGCTTCGGCTCAGAGACTCTGAGGAAACGACGAGGCGGCAAACAGCCGATCATCATCCAACCTTCCTCCAGCAGATCCTAATCAACACTTTCAAGGCCTGTGACACACACACACACACACACACATCCCCGTCACTATACTTGGGTGTTGGACCAGAGTAGGCAGTGAATAATTTGTTGCTATGGCATCGCCCCTGCATGCTAATGCCATGACGACAAATCCATAGAAAAGTGTTTTAGCAGCAGGCAAACTTTTCACTAAATGCTTCATCTGAGAAAAGTAGAGACACTGGGTTATAGCAGCATGAAGAGACAAACACGTGCAGAGAATCTCATAAAGTCTGAGAGTCGATACTGACAGAGCTCCTCCTTCAGTGTTCGCTCCAAACAAGTACGAGAAAGCAACGACCTTGCTCACCTTGACACTGCATTCACCCATACAGCAATGCAGATGGATTTGATGAGATCAGTACTTGTATTAACTCTTCACTATGTACAGATCTACAGGATGTTTCATAAAATAAACCCAGAAACCACACATACGTCTCGCCGATGTCGGCCTCAGATTGTGCGTCGGCATTCTACTCCTAATGCATCATTTTGTGTGTTTTTTTCCCCCCAAATCGGTGATGCCACTTATAAAATTGTAGAACTTCCATGAAGCTGTTTTTGTGCTGGGGTTCTTTTGGCTATGCTGCTCAAAATACATTTATGATCATGAACTGTATCTGTCTTTATTTTGTCCACACATAATAAGCTATTTAGTGGTCGTATATTGTTTTTGTTGTTGTTGTTGTGATATTGCCATATTCCATCACATTTAAGTAAAACTCAACTGTGGATAACGAGATAGATGAGCCATGCTAAATAAAGGATAATATAAGAGAGTCCGCGCTGAGCATCTTTAATCCATCGTCCAAACGCCGATGTCCCCGCAACGTCTGCCCAATGAGCAAACGCTCTCCATAATACGTCTCGCCGATGCAACTTCATTCATCGTGCCGACGTTGACAAGATGTACGTGTGCTATCAGGCAAGAATCATACAAAACTGAAACATAAAAATTACTCATGCCAGGATTGATTCAATTCTCCTCTGCTTTACATTTCAATTGGACTTTGAAAGCTGACAAACTTTTCCCTCCTTAATTCCCACTGAAGCAAAAGTTTAACTGGAAAATGCATAAAAGAGAGAAAGGGATGATTTTCTCTAGCAGAGGAAAAGCACAGAACGGCACATCAGACAATTTTATGTGTGACTTTTCACAGCACAGACAGAACAAGAGAGAAATCCCCAATCAGTGCCAGACAGACATTCATTTTCTTGATTGTATCCGACAATGAAACAAACTGCACCATCAGTACGAACCCATTTGGACAGAAAGAGCCCACCTTTCCAAACTAATATGCAATTTTCAGCATGACAGCTAATCATCATTCTCTGCAGACAGATTGAGGCATCGTTGTGAACAGGAAGAGGAAAGAAGTGGAGAGAAGGCTCAACCCCAGCAGTGAAAAACAGTCATCAGCACTGAAATCAATACTCAGTGAAGGGCGTGTAGACGGAGCAGAGAGAGCAATTTGAGCTGGGGACGATCCCTCACAGCAACATCCACACTGGGCTCACCTACCTGGTAGGGATGCACGATATTGGATTTTTATCCGATATATGCCGATATGTTGCCACTCATTGACTGACAACCGATACCAATGTTTTTCCCACACACACAGATGCAGAGATCATCTAGTTTCTGGAGTGGAATTAACAAACAGAATTATTCTCTTTATCATGTTGACCTGCTGGCAAACGCAAAGGTAAGACAAAGCTGAAAATGACGTAACATCAGTAATTATTCCTTGTGCAAAATAATACTCCAACATACATGACAATTGTTTATTGAACAATTTATACACTTGCGGCCCATCCTACCGAAAACAATTACTACCTACTTGCATTTTTTCATTTGAGTGGTAAAAATGGCATTTTTACAAGATCCAAGAATTCTGTGTCACAGCTGTATATGAGGGAAAAAATCTAACTGTTTGGAAATGGTAAATTCAATTCATAAATCTACTTTGAGATTGTTGCTACTTCTGTTAATTTACAAGCAAACACACAAGATGGCGGCAGTTAGTCACACTTCTCCACAGGCGATGAGGCGTCTACTTATATAATGTCTATGGGTTGATTAAAAGAAGAAAAGCCTGTTATTAGGGGCGTAACGATATACAAAAATCACAGTTCGATATACGTACCTCGGTTTTGAGGTCACGGTTCGGTTCATTTTTGGTACAGTATGGAACAAAATGTAAAACATAAATTTGCTTGTTGTTTATTTGAAACTTTAGTGAAACAACAATGTATTTCACATTATACAGAATATGAAAATAAAGTTAAAAAAAATACAATACTATTGTAAAGTGCTGCCTGGTAATAGTATTCTCAAACAAAAAATACATTAAATGTTATAGAAATAAGCTCACAGTTTGTTACCAGCTTTTAACAAACAAAAAGTACAGCACAGTTCCAGCATGTAGCCCTTGGTTTAGACCTTCATATTTTTGGCCAGAAAAATGTATTTGTCCACATTGTCTGCAGTAAATGCATATCTGCTGGCAGTTACATACAAAACATAAATGTGCTTGTTCATTCAAAACTTTAGTAAACCAACAATGTATTTAACATTATACGGAATATGAAAATAAAGTAAAAAAATAAATAAAAATCTATACTGTTGTAAAGTGCTGCCTGGTAATAATAATCTCAAACAAAAAAATACATAAAATATTATCAAAATAAGCTCCTCACAGCTAGTTAGCAGCTTTTATTCGCTACTATAAAGACTCCGATGCCAGTTGTTGTTTGCACTAAGGACGTTTTCTTTCTTGTCGCAGTGATATTCGCACTCGGGTGATGCCGTTTCAAGTGAGTTAGCATGTTCATCGTGTTCCCGGAAACATACCCGATCTCAGCTGAAGAATGTCTGCACACTGCCCTCGTTTTATCCACTTGTCTTTCTCCATTGCAGTATTTCACCCGGAAGCCGAAGTGTTCCCAAGCAGGATACTTTAGCGACAGGGCAGGGTCCTCCAGCTCTGGTTTCTCACTAGCATTAGCCATGACGTACACGGGCTGCACATGTAGCTGCAGGCGGAAGTAAACACACGCAACTTCCGTTCCGATCCGTTCCTCACCTGTGTACAACCCTGTACCCGAACCGAACGTCGTGTACTGCAACGGTTCAATACAAATACATGTATTGTTACACCCTTACCTGTTATTATATCGGCCAATCATATCGGCGGAATGGTCGAAGTCCAATTTTAAAGCCAACATTGGTCGATACCGAAACTGTGCCAATAATATCGTGCTTCACTACTCTCTGACACAAGAAGCTGGGAACAACTGGGTTCAAGAAGAATGATACACAACTCAGGTTTGTTACATGGCCTTTTAAAAAAAAAAGGAAGTCAGAACCAGGCAGAGGATGAATGAGAGAGAGAAACAAGCAGGAGTTAACAGTGAGAACGGGGTATAAATGCTGTAACACTACCACTGCAAAAAAATGTAAACATAAATAAAAATGTCCAGAAAACGCAGCAGTGATGGACGTGGGCTCAAACTGAGAGTTCTGTCCACCTGTTCCCACACACCAGGCACTCCATACACAACAATGCTGTCTCTCTCAGCTCCAGCAGAGTTTATAGGTCACATTTGGTTCTAATGCCAAATAATAGTATGAAATGAAACGCTCCATTTCCTGCCCATGAAGGCTCCAGTCACTGCTTACTCAACATAAATTCAACAGACCCGTTTTCCTCCAGCATGACACTGTGCGTGCTGATTCGTTCTATTTATAAGCCTGCTTCCTCTCTGTAGGATTTCACAGTGCATGCACTTGGTTTGAGTCTGAATATCCTCCTGGTGCTTTCACACATTAGAGAAGATTGATAATGCTTTTTATTAAAAAGATATTTCAAGTACTGACGCGGTTTGGTTTGTAATCTTTACCTCTTCTGATCAACAACATACAATTACCTTCATTATAAATAGTTTAAAATTCAGTTACTTTATTTTTTGTAGCTTAGTACAGGGATGATCTTACCTGAAAAATTAACACTGAATGTGATGTTGCAATCTTCCTCTTCGCTGAAATTTGTACCGCATATCAGGACCTTACATTTGGTAGTTTCTGCTCTTGTTTTGTACACTTAAATGTCGACATTAACAGCTTACTGAGGAGAATTTCCTGAAGCTGTCCTCTATAAATGTGTGTGATATATGACATAAAGATAAGCACTTGAATTTTGAGGTCCACAAACATAAATGTGTATATTTAAAAAAAAAGGAATCTGCTGAAGAGAAACAGGGTTAAATTATTTAAACGCATTTTCTAGTTTAGCATGGAGATGGACAACATAAAGGTGTCCCAAACTTTTCAGCCCGTGGCACTCATTATACAGCATATTCTCTTTGCCCTTGAGACAAGGTAACGTGTTGGCATTGACATTGAACCCGCCATGCTGCTGGGTACCTAGGGTGATGGTAAACCGGGCTGCAGCCTGGCCAAGGGCGGTGCCTGCGCAGCCCCATGGACGCCGGTGTAGTGAAAAATAATCCTACTCACTAATAGCGTACTAAATATTGACATGTATACGTACAATATTTTGCTAGCTTAAATTTTCCTACTATGTTAAACCCCAATTCTAACCCTAACCCTAAAAATTAAAAATGAAATATTCTTACCTTTTTTCAACATGACGGACGCGCAGTTCGCCAGGTGCGCATGCCCATTGTCTACCGTAGGAAACTTTCACGGTAGGTTTTATTTTACACTACACCGGCGCATCCCCCACGAGCGAGCCCGTCGCTTGAAGGGGGAGGCCGAGTGCCTGAGGGCCGCGGATCCGGCCCGCGCCCGAAGCCATTTGCGGGGGGGAGAGGGTGAGACCCAGACTATACCGGAGGAGCGGGGTGTCAATAAAAGACGTTTCACCCCAATCACTCTGATAAGACGCTTGATAGCCAATAGTATGTGGCTGCAGACCTGGAGACCTCCACAATCAGACCCCCTGCACTTGTGGACCCGCACGTTCAGATCCCTTATAGGTTTTTGGCAGTGCCACCTAGTGGTTAACTGTAAAATTGCAACGGCACAGCCTTGACCCACACTGTGGTTTTTAACCTGGCAAAATCCAAACAAAATGCCAAGATCTAATTGTTTGTGAAGCTTGGAAGACTTTTAAACTTTTTTGGGAGACTTTTTTTCTAAATAGCCTATAATTAAATAAAATAATTTTTTAAATGTTTTATTGTGCATGGGGTTATTTTGACAAAACAGCCTTAAATAAACTACAATGAAAAGGACGAAATGAAATGTTTTATTGTACGGGTTTGAGTGGTACACAGCCTTTATGGCAGTGCTCCTTCTTTCCTCATCTGCCTCTCTAGCCTCCTGCAGAACTCATCCACTTCAATGAAAACAGACAATACGATAAATAATGGAATAGAAGAACAGTCTATTTACTCAAAAATTGATATTTCTCTCTTCGTACCTTTGATGGAAACATTGGCCCACACACATATAGTTTCATTTCTGTTTAATTTAGCGCTGCAGTCTGTATAGACACACACACACACACACACACGCACACACACAAACACACACACGCACATACACACTAACTTAAACAAGATATGCCGGCAAAACAAGCTTCCAAAAAAAGCTAAGCTTGCTTAGTCTAAATATATTACTGTATTTCACATGCATAAAAGATTATCGTAGTATGTAGTATAGTCAAACGTTTGTTACACTGTCAGATACATTTTCGACAAAAAACTTTTATGCCATTAAAAGAACAATGTGATTCACGTTTGATAGTCACGTTCCTACTGCCATCCATATTTGTCCATACATATGTAACTATCAGCATACAGACAAGTGGTGCTGTAGCAAAAGACCAAGGGGTCTGAATGTGCGGGTCTCAGGGTCTGCAGACACATGCTTCTAGTTTTTTGAGCAAAAACTGCCAACAGTCATCCAGCTTTGTCACATGATATAAGGTAGCATAAAAAAAACACAC
This sequence comes from Gouania willdenowi, assembly GCF_900634775.1. NCBI lineage: Eukaryota > Metazoa > Chordata > Actinopteri > Blenniiformes > Gobiesocidae > Gouania > Gouania willdenowi. Next base: position 23,596,639 of record NC_041048.1, on the reverse strand, counting down.
CATAGCAGAGGAGATGATTCTGCCTGCAGCATTACATGATCTCTGTCATGCTGGACAAAGCAAGTGCTGCAAAAATACAATTTGATGAAGCAACTGACAGCCACACAGACTGTTTGTTTATTGCTTATGTACGTTTTGACATGACAAACTACCTGTGTTAGGATCGAATTTTTTGTCAATCACCATACATTGTTTTATTCATTTTTGTTTTGTAGATTGAAAATTTGCCAAATACGTTGTTCTCGTTATCATTATTATTATTTATTGAGTTTATTTAATTTTATTTTTCAGAATCGAATGGTTCAACTCGGTCAAAATTACCTGCAGCACTTGTATATATGTATATATTCATTATTTATATTTATTATTATTATTATTATTATATTGCTTCTGGTTTGTTTTTTGTTCTTCACACCATCCACCAAGATAAATTCATTGTATTGTTTTTAAACTGTACTTAACAAATAAAACTGATTCTGAAAATGTTAATTGTTCAAATAAGGATTTACTTTTTCTTCAATTTCAGGCAAATTGATGCACTTTAAATCTTGATCTATATTTCTTTTTTTTGTTTTCTTTAATGTTAACAAGGATACAATGTTATGCAGAGGTGTAACAGAAAATAACTGAGAAACACTGGGAAACATTTATTTTGACCTTAAACATAAGAACATTATTCAATTGAATGAATCAAAAAATATATAAATAAGAAGAAACTAAAAAATATAGATAAGTGCTCGTGTAGAGTCTGGAATGGACTGCTTGCATCAGAGTGCTTATATCAGAGATTTTAGATGCAGGTGGATGTAATCTAATATGTATTGTTTTGATATCAATATCGGATGGTTACACCCTTAGGAAAACAATAAAATGTTTTCCAGATATAAAAAAAAGAGATGTGATGAGTTGCCCTCTGTAGAAGGTTTTTACATTTGTGCAATTTACTCAGTTGGTCCAGAAACATCGTATTATTCTTATACACATTTGCTAATGAATGCTCTCTGTGTCTTAAACCAGGGTGTCCGCGGGGTCTTAAAAAGTATTAAAAGTTGATAAATCAATTGTTAGAAAATTAAGGCCCTTAAAAATTATTAAAAAGTCATAATCGCAATTTTATGAGGTATTCAATTTTATTGGTATTTAAGCTTTGACTCGGTTGCGTACTCAGAGCTAGATTGCCTTGGGACCGCGTGCATACGGGTGCAACGTCACGGGACAGCGAATGTTCTGGCGCTAAAACAGACGAGAAGAATACAAACATGGGAAGAAGACTGCTATTGGCCGCAGACAACAGCAGCTGTCTATAGCATCTTTCTGTGGTCCACCAGCAACACGGCCACGTGGTAACGTGACAAGTGAGCTAGCCAACGCAGCTACGACCGCGACTTCTGCTTCATTGTCTGCTGATATAAGGGTGGCTATGAGCTGCGCGCCAATGCTGCGTGCAGAGGTTATCTGGTGTCTCAACACAGCGGTGAATCACCACTCACTGAACTCAAACGAAGGCATTTCTGACATTTTTAAGTCGAGGTTTCCGTTACGGATTTGGACATTGCTGACGTTCACCTGTGGAAAAAGACAAAACTGGATACGTCATGAGATTCGGGTTAGTACCGTACTTTAAGCAGGAAACACCAGCAGCGCAGGACGGAGGCCCCGTTAGTGTGGAAAGACAGAAGACCTCCAGGCCCTAGGACAAGGGACATGCTAAAGGAGCTAACGCTAAAGGAGCTATTGCTAAAAGAGCTAATGCTAAAAAAAGCTAAGTGTGTGTGTGTGTTGGTTTTAAAATTTCACAAGCATTCATGGTGCAATTTTATGTTTGAAACATGCTTGATTTGAATGCCTGTGTAATTCAAGAACAAACAAAAGAAATTCAAGGCATAATGTGAACAGAACAGACTGCCATGTCAATTCACAGGAGTGTGTTGTAAAACTGAATGTGAGGCAGCTTGTCTCTGTCAGTATGGATGGTACCAATGTTAGTTTACCGAATTTGTCAAAGAGCTGACGGACACAGAGAAGCTGATGGAAAGCAAATCACACAATCTCGGGCACATGTCCTACATTTTTATCGTGTTTGTTTTCTGCCAGCTGGCCTTGAATAACTGTTGTTGCTTGTTGTGACCTGAGGGTAATGTCTACAAACCTGCCTTTAGTTTAATTTATTCTTTCAACTTTTATTACTTCTCAGCGTACATCATTTCTGTTAAATTGCAAACTACAACTGTTAAAGATGTGTAGCTAAAAACAGCTTAAAGTGGCAACGAGGTCTTACATTTTTTTTGAAACATTTTTTAAAAAGTCTTAAAAAGGTATTGAAATTAACCTCAGGATTCCTGCATATACCCTGTAAACATTCCTCCATTTCAGTAGGTGGCATAGTCAGTATACAGTGGGGCAAAACAGTATTTAGTCAGCCACCAATTGTGCAAGTACTCCCACTTAAAAAAATGAGAGAGGCCTGTAATTTTCATCATAGGTACTGTATACCTCAACTATGAGAAACACAATTAGTAAAAAAAAAGTCCAGAAAATCACATTATAGGATTTTTAATGAATTATTTGTTAAATTCCTCGTAATCCCTCGTGAATCCCTAAAATAAGTATTTGGTCACCTACAAACAAGCAAGATGTCTGGCTCTCACAGACCTGTAACTTCTTCTTTAAGAGGCTCCTCTGTCCTCCACTCGTTACCTGTATTAATGGCACCTGCTTGAACTTGTTATCAGTGTAAAAGTCACCTGTCCACAACCTCAAACAGTCACACTCCAAACTCCACTATGGCCAAGACCAAAGAGCCGTCAAAGGACACCAGAAACAAAATTGTAGACCTGCACCAGACTCTGCAATAGGTAAGCAGCTTGGTGTGAAGAAATCAACAGTGGGAGCAATTATTAGAAAATGAAAGACATACAAGACCACTGAAAATCTCCCTCGATCTGGGGCTCCACGCAAGATCTCACCTCGTGGGGGCAAAATGATCACAAGACTGGTGAGCAAAAATCACAAAAACACACAGGGGGTGAATGACCTGCAGAGAGCTGGGACCAAAGTAACAAAGGCTACCATCAGTAACACACTGCAGTGTCAAACGTGTCCCCCTGTTTAAGCCAGTACATGTCCGGGCCCATCTGAAGTTTGCTAGAGAGCATTTGGATGATTCAGAAGAGGAGTGGGCGAATGTCATATGGTCAGATGAAACCAAAACAGAACTTTTTGGTAAAAACTCAACTTGTCGTGTTTGGGGGAGAAGGAACACCATACCTACTGTAAAGCATGGGGGTGGTAACATCATGCTTTGGGGCTGTTTCTCTGCAAAGGGACCAGGACGACTGATCAGTGTAAAGGAAAGAATGAATGGGGGCATGTATCGTGAGATTTTGAGTGAAAACCTCCTACCATCAGTAAGGGCATTGAAGATGAAACATGGCTGGGTCTTTCAGTATGACAATGATCCCAAACACACCTCCCTGGCAACGAAGGAGTGCCTTCGTAAGAAGCATTTCAACGTCCTGGAGTGGCCTAGCCAGTCTCCAGATCTTAACCCCATATATAATCTTTGGAGGAAATTGAAAGTCCGTGTTGCTCAGCGACAGCCCCAAAACATCACTGCTCTAGAAGAGATCTGCATGGAGGAATGGGCCAAAATATTAGCAACAGTACGTGAAGAATTACAGAAAACCTCTGTCATTGCCAACAAAGGGTACATTACAAAGTATTGAGATGAACTTTTGTTATTGACCAAATACTTATTTTCCACCATAATTTGCAAACATATTCATTAAAAATCCTACAATGTGATTTTCTAGATTTTTTTTCTTCTCATTTTGTCTCTCATAGTTGAGGTATACCTATGATGGAAAATACAGGCCTCTCTCATCGTTTTAAGTGGGAGAACTTGCACAATTGGTGGCTGACTAAATACTTTTTTGCCCCACTGTAAAATGGCTGTATTATGTTGTATGTTTTGCAGTGGGGAAGTATAAGGTGTGTAATAGCTCACAAAAAGTTTGATTACAGTAATAAAGCTTCTGTGGAAGATTAGGAGCATACAAAGACTAAAGTGAACAGGTTCAGATGTTGGTTTCAATGAGCTTATGGGTTCCCTCTGATCCTACTCCTATTCCTTTCTCTTGATCCCTCCACTACTGACTGAAGCAGTTAGTCTTTTATTACACACACGAGCTCCAACAGAAGCTCTCAATGGTTGCCAAACTCACTGGCTCAGCCATTTCTGTTAGAATCAACTAGAAGAACAAGACTTTTACATGACTTTCTGATTCTGTCCCCTTTTGTTTTCTGCACACAATGCATCCATGGAAAAAGTCATTAGAAGTCTTTTAGTTGTTTTAGTTTTTTGGAAATAGCTTGGTGAAGTATTTATTGGGAAGATATTTAATTTCTGTTTTTCATTTATCTTGTGAAATGAAGCATAGTTATTGATTGATGGAGTGTTTTAAATGATTTAGTGATTTCAAGAGAATCTTACCAATAAAAATGCTTCTATTTTGGAACTTTCTGATCCCTATGGAGGAAAACGATCGCAGAGCATAAAAGTAGAAAAAGAAAATGCTTCTTGGCTACAGGTCAATGCGCTCACACCTGGTTGTCAAGGAAACAGGGTTTCATAGACTTGAACGCGTGAGAATGAGTCAGTGAGAAAGATGTGTTGCCACACATTCGAATATCCTGCAATATTCGTGGTGACTTCAGCCTCTTGTTGACTATGATGAACCTCAATACTTTTGGATGATCAGAAACAGTGGGTTCATTGCTCCAGAATGACACAGTGAGGAAACAGAGACCTCTACTGGCTATACGTGATACTGACAGGAGCTCAGAGCAAACTAAATCATGAGCAGGTTGACCATAAAAACAGATCGAAAGGCTTTACAGGGGGTCAGAAGCGTCTCTGTTGAGTAAGATGGTATAAATTATGTGCTGTTATTGAGGCTCAAGCTTGAAACGAGGGAGGCATAAAAACAAAGACAGCAAATGTGTCTTTATGATGATTAATGGGAACACACTAGGCTGTCCATTATAAAATACTATCAGAGACATAAACACCCTAAAGCTACAAAAAAACAAACTCTGACTCGTTCTAAAGAGGATTTGCAGGCTAGAGTTCACAGAAGTGGAAGACCTCTGATTTAATAAAAAAAAAAAAAAAACCCTGACAACCTTCTCCTGTAGTTTTCCTCCTCTTATATATCAGCCTCTTTCCCCTCTGCTTAGTCTCATGCTCCATCCTTCTCTTTCCTTCTTCTTCTTCTTCTTCTTCTTCTTCTTCTTCTTCTTCTTCTTCTTCCCTCCTCGTTTTTCCCTCCTCGTCTCCCTCGTTTCATCCCTGTTTTTTCCAAGCGTAGCTAATCTCAGCTGAACCTTCTTTCAAAAAGAGCAGCCATTTTACTTAAAAACATACTGTAACATGGAGCAGAGGGCACCCTCACGTCTCTCCACTGCAACAAACACTCACACTGTAGAAGCATAAAAAATGTAGGGGATGTCCACATCAATAAAGAAAAAGATTTAGTTTGTAAGATGAAAATGACTTACTTAAATAAAGTGACAATATTATGCGAGTATAATTCAATTCATTTCAACTTTATTTTTATAGCGCAAATTACAAAAATAGTGTCAACAATAGTCATCTCATATAACGCTATAAATTCTATAAGAAGAACTTAAAATTAACCCTAACCCCGTGTCCGAGCCAGGGAGAGAAGAAGCTGGTGTGCCCCCCCTCAGCTCCCTCCATGGAGGCGACAGAGGCGACGGGCTTTGCAGCCTGAGCTGGGGTGATGAAGATGTCGTCCTCCTCTTCATCCTCTGAAATGAGGAATTCAGAGGTAACATCATCGCCGTCCTCACAGTCCAAGTATAAAATGTCCTCTCCGGGTGGAGGGACAAAGGCGATGTCGGACTGGGAACCCCAGCTGGAAACGAGTCCCACCGCAGGTACCCACAGGGCACCATCTCCATTTCCACCACGGCGGCCTTGGTGCCGAGAGGCGGAAGGAAGGGTCTCTGTTCCGACAGGCTTACTTAGCGTTCCAGCCGCCTACGGAGGCTCTTTGCTGTGAAGACGGCGCAGTTGTGGCAGGAACCAGGGGCGTCTAGGGAACGCTGGGCATGTTCCAGCCCGAGGCACCCTGAGCAGACCTAGTGTGTGTCCCGGCCTGAGATTTTGTTTCCACACCTGCAGAAGTGAGCCTCCAGACCCCCTGGCAAGGTGGCAAGGAAAAACACTGGTCGACCAGGTGTGGTCGAAAACAGGATATCGAGAGCAGCGTCCAGCGACTGAATCCAAAAGTGGGTCCACCTGTGGACAGTTCAGCTGCTGCGATGTGAGAAGTTCTGAGTGAGAAGAGGTTTTTGAATGGCGCTGTATTCTCCGCCCACTCTATTTATAGTAGGCAGGACTGATGAATACATTTCACCAGCCAATCAGGATTGGCGGAATGAGATAGGGCTTCTGAGATGTGACGCGGAGGCGTAGATCCCATAGTGAGACATCAAAACAAATGTTATGAAAGACAACCTACTGTATTGTTATTAACGGTAATAGACATTTCTTCCAAGCCTTTAAAGTGTGAATGATCATGGTACATGATCATAATCATAATGGGCTTTCTGTGGGCTCTTATTATATTTAAATCACAGCACAGACATATTTAAAACCAGTAAGTGTCCTGTGAATCACAACATTTCATGACCCCACCCTGAATACTACTGTATTGTGATGTAATTAAAGAAAGGCACACCTTGCTATGCGCTTGATGTAAAAACAGAAAAAAAGTTTGAACTGGCAACCTTCTTCCATTGCTCAGTGGCCTATTTCCGATGCTCACAACACGAGCACATCAGTGAACTGCAATACAAACAACAGACTGTAAATCACTGGGAATTGCGACACTTTAAACAGTTTGGATTCACCACAGTATAGAATGGACCCCAAAGGCACACTTGCATCAATGAGCTACTGATGACATTAGCTTGAGTTCTCTAATGTTATTTCCTTGGCCCACTATTAATACTTTTTCCACTGCAGACTGAATACACCACCCTACAACCCCAGCAGTTTTGGTAATTATCTGACCCAGTTGTTGAGCCATCACATTTTGCTCTGTGTCATCCTCACTCAAATCATCACATTAAAATATTCTCCCTGTTTTAAACACAACACATTCCAGACCAAAAGGCTCCCATTGTTTACAAAATCACAACATCTAACATTTATAAAAGCAAAAGAGAATCCCTGTTATTCACCTCCTGTGTCACTGGTCATAATATTATGGCTGATTGTATTTTATGTGAAAATGTCAACTTCAGGTGATGTGAGAACGCCTGGGCCTTCTGAGAGCAACTTAATATCTCCTGGACTTAAAAGTGTATCGATCGCACTCTCAGCGAGATGGAAAAATGTGTTTCCACATAAATATTAAATCTCACCTAAAGCTGCACACTGACACCTACGACGGCACAGTGACGTACATCATACATCCGTGCTCTGTCTAAATACAGCAGCAGAGCATTAGAAACTTTCTCAGCCCAAACTGTACCAGCATGACCATGCAGGGTTCCTACAGCTTCCAACAAATTAAATTCAAGACTTTTTAATGCCATTAGAAATTAAAATTAAGACCGACTTCACAGTAAACACTATTGGGGGTAAAAAATGCCACATCAGTTACATAGGGTTAAGCCCTATTCGCACGGGAACCGAAGCTTGAGATTTTGCTGAAATTTACGGCCATCTCCCGGATATGATGTCAACGGGCTGCGTAAACCAAATTAAAAAATATAAAAAACTGATTGTTTTTTTGTTTTATTAATTTAAAACCAGAAAAAGGAAAACAAAAACAAAAAACAAACAAGCAGTGTTTTTCTGTTTTCAAATTAAATCTGGTTCTGTTTGTGATTACTGACATGGCCGATTCGCATGGGATTAACGTCACAGACATTCTCTGAAATTATTACAAGTCGCATGTGGTCACCAGGTAAAACTAATCCAGTGCTAATAGGGCTTTAGGGTCAGTTTTTTCCAGTGTCTAGTGCAGACGTGCAACTGGCGGCCTCCAAAGTAAACATACAAAAATAACACATAATGACCGTAAAATACATTAAAAAAACTGACTTAAAAAATTATCAAAATCACTCAAAACACACAATATGACTAACTAGATTAATGAAAATCTTCGTTGGACAATTTTCTTTCAATTTAGATTTTGCCATGTTGTTAAAAGGTGCTACAAGCGTGACGCGCATCTGCGCAGAATCCCACTGGAACCACGTCACTGTTGTGTCGTTGGTACTGCTATCGTGATTTTTTTTTAAAACAAATGCTACCATTTCTTTTGAAACATGAGACTAATTACAATTATAAAATCATACTTACTGTATATGTTAAAATTTAAGACTTTTGAAACATTGATTTAAAACATTTTAATGACAAATAACACCTTATTTTTAGATTCATGAATTTAATGCCTTCTAAGACTTTTTAAGGATCTGCAGAGGAACCCTGCCATGAATGAAACTCCTGTCGATGTCCACAGTAAGCAAACATCAACCGCTACTTTTTCCCCCTCACCATCCTCCTCCTGACCTCATTGTCTCTCACTGTTTCTTTTTCCCCGTCACGTCCTCCCTTCTGCTGCTGTCCCAAGCACACGTGTCCCTCTCTCCTGCCGTCCTCATCCTTCAGTCACAGACTAGTGCATGGCTTCGTTCTGCTTTACCTTCCCCCAGCCCTCAGACAGCCCAGGGGAACGCCGGTGCAGCCACAGTGCACACAATCACTTCACACAACAAGCTGTTTGCTCATTCACATCCGAACTACACAAGCAGGACTAATTAGTCCGTCCCAGATTTAAAAAATCTGTTCCTTTTCCTAAATTACAGGTGAAAACAGCTGCAATTTCAGACAAAAACAAACACAAAAATCCTTCTTTGATTTGGTGCCAATTCCAGAAAAATTGGTGCTCGACAATTATACGAACCAACATATATATCAGATAGTACACAAACACACACTTTCCATTCCAGCTGCTCTGCTTTAACACAGTCGAGTGCAGAGCCGCTACAAACACAGCTGTACCCATATAAAACCATTATATTCAAAGTGAATATACTGATTCAGGCTTCAGTGGAGTTTTAAGTCATCTGACTTTTTCTAATATTTCAAGCAACTAAAAGAACTGTGAGTAACGGGTACCCAGGGTGTGTTTGTGAGTGTGCATAGAGGTCAAAAGCAATGCTGTTGTCCTTGACAATGCACAAACTGCAGGACCAGGATGAAACTGTACACCTGTGTGTGTGTGTGTGCGTGTGTGTGTGTGTGTGTGCATTATAAATGTAGCCCCAAGATTTAGGATCCACAATACAGGAGAAGGAGAAATTAAAGAACTAAAAATAACAACAATAATTAATTCTGCGTGTGTGTTTGTGTGACTGCGTGTAAGAATAAATCCACGACACAGTCCAGAGTGATTTATTTGTGAAAGGTTCTGGAACACTTCAGCTTTGTATATCAAGGTCACATGCTCAGACACACACACACACACACACACACACACACACACACACACACACACACACACACACACACACACACACACACACACACACACACACACACACACACACACACACACACACACACACACACACACACAGTTCATACTTTGTCACATTGTAGTATTTAATCTACTGAAAAATGTTGTTTATGTTATCATGTATGTTGGTGTCCATCTAAGCCAGACGTGTGTGTGCGCGTGTTTGTGTGCATGTGGATGTCAAGGTCAAAAGCTTAGTGCTCTATGTACACTCACATACACACCATGGGAAGAGGTGGATTACTTAAAACGGCACTGAAGCCTGAATCAGACGTATTTTATTTACTCTGAATATAAAGGTTTGATATGAGTACAGCTGTGTTTGTAGCGACTCTGCACTTGGCTCTGTTAAACCCAGAGCAGCTGGGATGTTTTGTTTTTGTGCTGTCTGAGGATTTAATATATTATCATTACATTGCTAATGTAACTCAATCTATCGAGATTATTCACGCGAGCATATGTTGCTCTCTTACACAGTTGTCCTTGAGAAGAATTGAAGAAGATATTTGTAATAAGGGAGAAGATTTAAGTCATCATAAAATAAGACTTTTCCTCCACACTGGAGTAAAATTATCAGTGATAACGACCTGGAATATTGAGTTATGGCTGAGTGAGTGTTTAATAAGTCAGTGGCCTTGAGCTTTGACCATCATAGCATTATTTATCTTTCAGTGCATGGGAACAGTTCAGTAGGGGCACCTTTTCAAAGACTTAAGAAAATCTACCAATTACAATTTGAAGAAAACATTTCAAGTTTATTTCCGAATAAGTACATGTTTAATTGTGATCAGCAGTGTTAATTTTGTATTTAATCATAGTTTTCTTCCTATTTCTAAATTTTTTGAGTGACAATGGCCATGGTTACATGATGTTTTTTTTCATTTGGAATTAGTTATGCTGAATGAAATCATTCATAATTAAAGTGTTCTGCTTCGTGTTTACATGGAAATAGTAATTCCCGAATTGAAGTTTACATGGAAAACCAGTTTATTCGGCTTAATTTAATTCCTCTTTAGGTCTGGGTGTTGGGAAGGCTCTGATTGGACAGGGAGTGATTGTGACGTGTCACGTCTATCGGGAAAAACACACAGCAAACCTTTTATTGTTGGCTGTAACACAGAGGACCACACATGAGAACTGTTTCCACTTTTATTTTGATTGTAGTTTTGAAGCAACAGCTCAACAATAACATACGGTTTCAGTTTGGACCGAGGCGCGTAAGGGAGATAGGAGCTTATCACCGGTAAAAAGCCCAGTAAACCTCTGGAAAACAATCACCAGGAATAAAAAATTGCTCCCTGGTAAAGAAAATAGCTCTTTCAACTGGTACAATAACAAACTTGGTGATATTAGACTGTCTATTTGTACGGTTGCCGTACAAACAACCCCCGATGCTATTGGTACGGTTACCGAAGTACACGTACTTAGCATCTTAGGGTTAGGTTTAGGATTAGGTTAAGGATTAGAGTTAGGGTTAGGCTATAACCCAATATTGCAACAATTTTTAGGGTTAAAGTTAGCGTAAGGTTTAGTCTTAGTCAACCGACCAAAACTGGCCAATGACTGACTATTCACGTGACCTAAACTGGCCAAATAGGGGCGCTGCGTATGGATAGAATGTCGGTATATTGATACGGTAACCGTACGGATAGCCACTGCTGTGATATTACAGCCTGTAAATGCAGTACAGGGTTAGGGTTATGGTTAGCCGTCCGGTGAAGCCTGTTCCGGTTACCGAGTTTATCGAGGTCCGTGTGTGTTTCGTTAGTCCATCCACTCTTTTTATTATATCCATGTCTTTTAAGGCTCTTATTAAATAGTTTCGGCTGGAGTTTGGGCCGCCACCATCTTGGATTATGTCGTCACTAGCGCGCAAACGCAGAACGACCGGATTTAACTTAAAACAGAATTAAGCAAGTGAAGTTTTTACAAGAAAGTGGAATTATTTAATTCAGAAATAAAATCGGAATAAACCAGCCACTTAATGTAAGTTTAATTTGGAATTACATAAATTAGGGCAGTGGCTATCTGTATGGTTAATGTTAGGATTATTTGGCCAGTTTAAGTCATGTGATAGGTCCGTCATTGGTCAGTTTAGGTCATGTGACTAAGACTAACCCTTACCCCAAACCTAAAAAATGTTGCAATAACCCTTTCCGGCATGAAAAAGGACAAAAAAAGGACCAAAAAAAAAAAAAAAAAAAAAAAAAAACAATGATGTGATTTTGCTCTGAATGTCAAATGAATTTCTGTGAATGCAACCATGTCGGAAATGAACTGAATAAATAAATAAATAAATAAATAAATAATCCTAACACTTAACCTAATCCTAACCCTAAAATGCTACATAGGTGTACTTTGGTAACCGTACCAATAGCACCAATGGACACTTTCTTAAATTAGCATTATTAATTAGGTGTTTACAAGGTCAGGTTAAAGAGGAATTAAAGCTCCCATGTAAACGTGGCCAATAACTAGACTATAACTGAATTAAAAAAAATACATGTTAACATAATTTATATCTAAATATGTTTATATTTTCATCGACTAATAAAAACTATTTTTTTGGGGGGCTAAAATTTACAACCTAAGTCCCTTAAGATAAGAATGTTCTTTATCCACAGTAATTAATATCCTGACTTGCTCCTGCAACATGCTGGAAAAACACAAGACCAACATTTGCTTGTTTTCAAGTAAACTCAGTAAACAAGTTAAGATGCTCCATTGTGCAAACAGCAATGGAATAATAGTAACTCTGAAGCAATTAAATATAAGTTACCATCTTCAAACATGTTGGCAGTAGCAGCTAATAGTGCAGCTATCAGAGAGGAATGAAAGGCAGCAGAATCAACATTTACTTTACATGTAACGACAGCCTGTTTCCAAAATATGGAAAGTAAAAAAGAAACTATCAGAGTAAGTTTGGTCACCCAGGTAAACTGAAGATAGATAAGTGTTTGTTTTTCTCGTACGCACTGAGGCCAGCTTTAGCTTTGACAGGTCGTCAGTGGCAAATCAAAATACACACAGGACATAAACACTGCAGCTTCTGTATCCTCACAGAGAAAGTGTATACAATGCCCGTATCACACAGCAGAATAGCACACACACACACACACACACACACGCACGCACGCACGCACGCACACACACACACACACACACACACACAGGCGACACAGTGCTGCTGATAGTTTTTGTCCTGTGGGACAGAAGGTGTCAGGAAGTGAACATTATCCCCTCCCTAACCCTTCCCCCTACTGTTTCCATGGAGACAGAATTTTCAAGGCTCTAAAATGTGAAGTAAACGCCCGAGTCTGCTCAGAAAAACCACACGTACACACTTGCTGACCTTAGAACTAAAGCCTAAGACACTTAGCCGGTAGAAAGATGCAGAGTAAACAGATGCTATAGGTAGCAGTGACTCTGCCTGCGACGTGTCGACACATGCAAACCATGGAGGGACTGAAAGGAAAACTGTACATATTGGATGGGTCAGCATTAAACAAGCGCCAGCTAAATCTGTGCTGTATTCCCAGTGGGTGACCGTCACGACTCGACACATATTTGTGTGTCTAATGTGTGAACGTGTGAGTGATTACACTGATGCACTGAAGGGGGGAAATGTCATATGTAGGAGAGAGGGAAAGAAGAGGTGATTTTTGTTGGATGACATGAATAATAAATATATCCTCAAGAGAGGACACACACACACACACTTAAATGACTCATTCTCTTACAGTACACTGTCTCTGTCTTAACCAGTTAATAAAGTCTAGCCTCTGTGTTTCTCTGTACTCCAGCCAACTGTTCTGTTTGGCGTCGTCTTCTTTTTTGTTGTTTTGAATACAGAATAACATATTTTTAATTTTTTTATATCAGATAAAAACACAGCGTATGCCTCACAGATCAATAAAACGAAGAGCATTTGCTTGAGAAAAAGATGCAAAAGGACAGTCATTTCCTCAACACAGTTATTGTTCTGGTTTGTTCCCGGTATTTCCCCCGTGATATCACCTCACATTCAAATTAGGCTGGATTTGGATATTTCTGAGTAGACCGCCAAAAAAAAAAAAAAACCTCCACCATTGTTTTGCAGCCGTAACTTCAGTCCATGAAAACACAACAACTGTGTTAGAATGTTACTTTGGCACAGTCTTTAGGGGCAAATGCAAGAAATTATGTTAAGAATGAAGTGAAAACTCTTCTATGCATACTTTTATGTGACTACACATACCACAATGCAATGCACAAAACTTTTTCAACACTCAAGGACTTTGTTTACAACTTTCAAGCAACAATTTCAACCTTAAACATCATTTTTGAGCAAATATTGTTCTATGAGTCCTACACTATGATTTTATCACATTAAGAAAAATGGTCTCCAGCTGTTTTTTTTTTTTTTTTTCTATGAGAATTTGATGATGGATCACAGGCCAAAAATTGTCTATTTTGATCTCCAGTGGCCAAAATCTGAAAAAAATGTCCTGTATGACCAAAACCTTCTTCTTGTGGGTAAAAACACCCTTATTACGTACCTTTGTCTCTGTCCAATAAAAAGGTTTTTAACACTTTATCACAGATTTAGAAATCAATACAACATAAAACATTTGCCCCGTTTGTATTTTCTTTTTCACCAAATATCTATTTCTGACATGGAATATTGTAAATCTTTTAATGTTTTGCATGAAATAAATAAACACAAAGTGGCATCTTAAAAACTTTAAAAGGATGCTTTGGATACCTCAATGAAGTGTTGAATTTTAAAAAATCCTCAATTTGAAATGAGAATTAATTTGTAGTAAACACACCAGGGTTTGTTTCAATGGGATCATTAGCAGTAGCCAAATAGCAAGATATGTACAAGCACTATTTCTTAGCCTCCCCTAAAGAGAAAGTGTCAAAAGAAGAATTTATATTAATATTTTAAATTATTGTACACAATATTCTTGTTTTATTAGTTGTGCATTTTACTATAAATTATATGCTACCAATCCAATTTTCAAAAAAATTTAAAAATTATGTCACTTATACCAGTGGTTTCCAAACTTTTTGTGCCTAAGGTACACCAAAGGACAAGTTAAAATCTGAAGGCACGCCTATTGTGCAAAACAGCCTTTATAACACGTGTTATCACTAATATCATGTACAATATCTGTAAATGTGCATACTTATTTACCAAAGCCAAATAAAACGTGACAAAGACAACTATATTAGTCATGAAATATATATTAATTAAATATTAAAATAAAATAGGTATAGAGTTTGCCTATGTATTATGAAATGAGTACATACAAAGCAGTACATTAAAAAAGAATTATTTTTGTGTAGTTATAAAATCCGTTTTATTTTTGTCCAAATTCCGTGTTTTCCACATTACCAGTAATTTTTCTTAAATTCCGTTTTTTCCCTTAATTTATTCATTTTTTAGAAATAATCATTTTTTTCATAAAATATTAGTTTTTATCTCCTGTGAGAAAACAAAATAAATACTAATAATAAAAAAAAGATAATTAAACACAAATGTATGTCAAAAATAAAGTTAGATACAATTAAAAGGTAGATATAAGTTGTAGTATCATGGATTATTCTGACTGCTCCTTTTTAATTATTTATATATCATATAAAGATGTATGAGAACTGCATTAATGTCACCAAATTGCAAATTCCACTCATGGATCAATGATCAGGTTTATTGATTAAGTTTTGATCAAGTTCATTTCAATGATTCTGATGACATCATTCCAGATCGTAAAATCGTAATCGTAAGATCGTAAAATTTAAACAACAAAAAATGGACGGTCTCGTCCAGAGTAACAAACATCTTTATCCACAGATGTTGTGTAGCACAGATGAGATGTTATTAACACTGATTCACAAGTGAAACTGCTCATGTTCTCATGGAGCAGCGCTGCATGAGAAACGGGCGGAGCTGCACAGACACAGTAAAGTGGTGGCTCAGTGATGTAGTAGTAGTTTTTTGGGAGTATAGAAATGGGGTTTGAGGTGGTTTAGGAGGTTGTTTAGGAGCTGTTTGAAGCGGCCAGAAAGGGAGGGGAGCGGGCGGTGCACCTAATAAATGGTCCCCGGAAACATTTCCCCATAAAAAAAGATGTTCTTTTTCCTCACAGTGATGGCGTTTCATTTATAGGGCACTAAATATTAGTGTATGGTTGTTGTCCCAAAATCCCACGGGTCGGCACACCTGGACTTCCCTCACAGCACACCGTTTGGGAACCACTGACCTGTAGCCTGTGGAGCTCCAGCTTTGAACCTGCTGTTATAAACAGTATAAATATTATTATTAAATCATGATAGGGGAAGAGAAGAACAGAGCCACAGTATAACTACGGTGCACGACACATAATGCTGGTTGGGAATTTGGGATGGGGAGAGAGGAAGCGCTGGATCGGATGGGAAAGGGCAAAAATGACAAAAGGATATGGCTGAAATATGAGTGGCAGAGGTTGAGGAGGAATATTGGAGGATAGCTGCAGGGATGCAGGTTTCCATGACCTTTTTAGCTGCAGGCGCTTCCTTTCTGTCTACGTATTCATTCACACTTCATCCCCACATTCCCTTTAAGTGAGAAGACATTCTGAGGAAGATCATCTTACAGCTGTTATGTATTAAAATAGCAATTCATGTTTTATGTGGTTAGTGCTGTTTGGCTTTGCAGTACATTTCTTTGGATTGCACTTTTGGTTTTAACAGATGAGGAACAAGCAGCTGGATGTGATCAGCCAAAAAATTCTATTTAAACTTAAATTATTTATAGGTAAAATTTTATGTAGTGCACACTTTTCCTGTGTACAGCTTTCCCCTACCAATGCACTATAATCATGATGACATTTCTACTGAGAAATGCAAAGCAATTACAGAAACAGGACAATGAGACACTGACCTCTACGTTTATGAGGTTGTAGCATTTGCGTGATTCTCACAGATGAAAAGCTAAATCTCAAAGGAGAATGTTTAGACAAAGGTTTTACTAGTGGTGTCTCAGAGCCAGGGTTTAGTTTAGGTTTTTGTGGAAACATAAAAACCATAGAACACAAAAGAAACTCCATAAATTGAACAGTTCATGAACCAGAGGCTGTTCACCCTGCTCGAAAACTGGTTCGTTTGAATCCTGCTTTCTTTCAAATTCTTGTTTTTTTTTTCACAGGCATCTTGTAAACATGAATGTATGAATGCATTTGATGGCAACACAGAAAAGCCCATTAAAAGTCCCAGTCATTAATAACATCCATACTGAAATAATTATTAGTAGTACCAGTTTTTAAGTAAGACTCACAATTACACAAACTAGGGGTGGGCACAAAATCGATTTAATCGATTTATCAAATTTGTAGATAAAAACGATTTTTATTTTGCAAATTTGAGTTTTTTTTATTATTATTATTTTTTTTTATTTAAATTATTTTTTTCCACCACAGTTTTTTCTGACTTTTTCTCATTCCATTGTTACGGCAAAATTTGCGGTTGACCTCATTTGGAGACATGATTTATTGCTCTGGTTGAATGATGGAGTCCAGTCGGAGCATTGATGATTTTATAAAAAAGATTTATTATAAACTAAGTAAAAAAAGGACAAAGATGGAACAAAGTGGAACAAAAATTAGTGACCGTCCGGGCGGACGTCCGATGATCGAGTGACCCACGGTTCTAATCCAACACGTATATTCCCCTCAGTCCCCCTCCCTCCTCCCCCCAGGAGATAGAGATAGAGGGAGAGGGAGGAGGTGAGGACAGAGGGTGACTTGAGTCAAAACAACCAGTTCTTGTATCTGATTGTCGTGAGTGTTGGAGGTGTGTGCGTGTGTGGTGTTTGTGTGTGTGAATGGATGTGTATTGGGTGTGTATGTGTGACTATGTGACTGTGTGCACAGAGAGTGCCTATGCCGGCCTTGTGAGATTGCTTGGGAGGATATCATGTGCTTTGGAAAGGGTAGTTTGACCCAGAGCTAGAAGCAAAGTTGAAGAAATGAGAATCACACAATGGAAAGTTACCCAAGGCTTAAGGATTAAAAATATATGAGTAAATGTATTATTAAGCATAACTAATAATTTCGCCTTAACACCATCCTTGTGGGTTACCGTAGCGCGATGTGAGCCAGCCCCCTCTTTGTTTGCATTTGTTTACCCTTTGAGTAGCTACTGTATATGTGTGCATGTTTAATTTTTTATTCACACTATGCTGAGATGCTCAGGGCAGAGTTTATTATTTTTTTAATTGTAATGTTATATGTTATAAAATATGTAGTGATCTGATTTCTTAGTTGCTGTTGCACTTTTGCTTAAAACTGGGTTAAAGCTTGAAATAGTTGAATGACAGAGCCTTACTTTTTTTTACTTTTAATTTTGGGATTGTTATATGAATTTTAACTCTTGAGGACAATCACAGCAATAAAGTTGCACTTTTGACAAAATATCTGATGTCTGCAGTCATTTTTAAGTGCATTGAAAAATCGAATCGAAACAAACTTTTCTTTAAAGAATCGAAGATTATTTTTTTTTAGGCAAAATCGTCCAGCCCTAACACAAACATGTCTGAATCTAACTTAAAAAAAACTCATACCAGTGAATTATAGCCACTCAGCTGTAAATAAAGGCTAAGCTATTATGAATTGCTACCGAGAAGGGCACACACAGGACGGGCCTAATGTGTTTGGAGGAACAGCTCACCTACATCTGCATTTTAGCACAACACCTTCTGCATGTGTACGGAAAGCAGCATACAAATAAAAGTTTTTTTTTTTTTTGTTTTAAAAAAAATTAATCGAATAGCGTGGCACACATTATTTTGAAGACACCTGCAACTAAAGTGATAGTGTTGTCATTGTAAATCAGTCTTTGGTCGAGTCTGACGGCATAATGAGTGAAAGTGGTGACATTATAGATGAAAAGGGAAAAAAAACTTCCTTCGAAAGAGGAACTATTCTTGCACTGGAGGAATGCTAACAACGTCTGGCAGGGAACAAGGCCAACACGAACAACGATAGAGAGGAGGAGGAATAAAAAATAAAAAATAATAAAAAAAAGACAACACTGACTACAGATGAGAATACACAAAAAAGGACTGTTCAGAACAACTCAAGAATGTTTGACCAGAGAGACATGTAAACCCATGTAAATTTGCGATGGTAAAACGGGACAGGACCCAGATAAGCAAACTGCTTCTCTCGTCTCCTTTTTCGGCATGTACAAAAAAAAAAAAAAAAAAAAAATGTAAAAATAAAAAGTGAATGTAACCATGTCGGAAATAAACTGAATAAATAAAAATAAAAAGTCAGTGGGTGTAAATT
Source organism: Gouania willdenowi (assembly GCF_900634775.1). Classification (NCBI taxonomy): domain Eukaryota; kingdom Metazoa; phylum Chordata; class Actinopteri; order Blenniiformes; family Gobiesocidae; genus Gouania; species Gouania willdenowi. Next base: position 23,577,711 of record NC_041048.1, on the reverse strand, counting down.
AAATGACCAATTTCAAGAGGAATCGAGGCCAGGGAAAGACGTTGCAGGGCATATGGTGGAAGGCAGCTAAGTGTGAATGATGTTCTTCTTGCACTGGGGAAGATCACGTCACAACCTCCATTATTCTAATGAGCAAAACAAATCTTACAGATCTTCATCATCAAAATACTGTGCTGCCCAACGTCAACAGTGTGAGTTTGTGTGTGTGTGTGTATCCGTTACCAGTGGAGTGCAGTATGAATGAGTTTATATACTAGGGATGTCCCAATACAACGTTTTCATTTCCGTTATGATACCGATATTGCAGCCTTGTGTATCGGCCCATACCGATATTGATTCAATATCAGCATGAATATCATACATACTTTTTTCTCTCTCTCTCTGTCTCTCTCTCTCTCTCTCTCTCTCTCTCGCTCTCTCTCTAATAAAATAATAATAATTACTTATTTTGTAGTGTAGAATGTTAGAAAATGCTTGATCAAGTGATGTTACTCAAACAGAGAACAATAGTCAGCAACAGTAGTGATGAGAAAAACTGACCCATTTATCATTAACCAATTGGTTTCATCATTTTTAACCTTCAACATAATATCTACAGTATTCTACAACTGAATAAAATAAATCAAAAATGAATTGAAAAAAAAATTGCACAATCCAGAAATTTGAATCCTATATTTGTTTTCAGGCTAATATCGGACCGATATCCGATATCGATATCGATTTGGGACACCCCTAGTAAATACACAATATTATTTTGTTCACCAAAAAAGTTGAACATTGACACACGAGACAGGAGTTCATTACAGGGCTGATGTACCCAAACACACATTCCATCACGTGGTCCATTTTCACAAATTCTAAACATGTAGATGTGTGCCCCAAATTTGATGTCCTACCAGTAGCACTTTCATTTCATGCCACTAGAGCTAAACCACAGTGGGAAGGCGAAGCAAGACCAAGCATTATCTGACAGAATGATAGCTATCTAATAGACCTGTCAACACGCACGCTTCAAGCCATCGCAGCTGATAAGACGCTACACAGAAACTGAGAACTGTTCAAAGCAAAGAAGGAGAATGGTTGAAAATAAAATACAAGCGTTGGTAATGATGGTGGTACTTTTGAAGCCTTGAACCCTGCCTTGTTAGATCCAAAATTATAAACATGTTTAACGTACAGATGAAAGAAGACCAAATATAAAAAGCACTCAATTATTCATTCTTTGTCTATGAATGAGGCTGGAAGTGAATGAAAAACTGTTCCAGCTCAGAGCTGAGAAATGTTGTAGGTGGAGCTGAGAAAATGAGTCTAGATTTGACGACAAGACAATATGGAGTTTTCTTATGCGTGTGCCAAATTTATTAAAGCTTTGCAAACTGATTATTTTGAACAAGCCTCAGATGCTTCTCACATTCAGATTCATACAGGTATGAATATATACATATGTGTTTGTGTACATGTACTGTATGTATATATGTATGTACTTTTACAACTTGGTGAGCATTTGTGTGTATATTGATATATTGTAGGTAAATTTCTGTACATAACCGTCTCCCCTTTTATAACTTAAGGCAGTGGCTATCCGTACGGTTGCCATATCAATATACTGACATTCTATCCGTACGCAGCGCCCCTATTTGACCAGTTTAGGTCACGTGACTAAGACTAAACCTAACCCTAACCCTAACCCTAAGACGCTACGTACTTGTACTTCAGTAACCGGGGGTTGTCTGTACGGCAACCGTACAAATAGACACTTGTACATTTTGTTCTACATATTTATAGTGAAACCCTATTTTTATTTTTATTTTATTTTATCTTGTTGTTTTGCACATCACAAATGTAGTTATTTTTTTTTACATTTAATCCTTTCCTGTGTACATCGTTCTATGCTTTGGCAATGTGAACTTGTTTCTCATGCCAATAAAGCTGTTTTGAATTTGAATTTGCTTCTGTTGGAAACTTTGAGTTTATCTTGTGATGATGACGTCTGACACCTGATTGGTGTCTCACTTGTTTGTACTCGGTTGCATAGGAGTGCAATGTATCAGCCCAACTGAACAACTTACAATACCATGAAACGCTGACTCAGCGTGGGCCATTTATCACTAGAAGCAGATTCTTATGCGAAATTTCAGTGCCTATAGTGAAGCCTCACTCACAGGCTGATTCATGAATGACCAATATGTTTTGCTGACATGCTCTATCTAAAGAATATACAAAGATATTTGACTAACTAAGTTGGAGTATGCTCATATGGCCCTTGCCAGGTTGTTGTCCCCTTCCTTATACATCTGAGTCTAATCAGCACTCTGGGAGAACATTATACAAAAGGATGGAGAGTGCAGAGAGGGGAAAGTAGTGGGCGTCTTTACTCAAGCAAGTCCATTTATTAATTTACTGTTGGTACTTATTCTGTACAGAAGGCAATCCAAGCTGACATTGGGCCCAAGCTGGAGAACACAGTCACATTTGCACAATCTTTCACTCCTTCAGCCATGTTAGAGACTGCAATGAACCCAACATACATGTTTTTGTGGAAGCCTCACGCTAAGAAATGTCCCAGTCTCCTCTTCTGTTTACACGCACCACGCCGTGTTTTATCGGAGAGAAATGGTCATGTGACCAGGTATGTCACGTTCTGTGACGTGTATTTTAGGGATGTCCCGATACAACTTTTTCACTTCCGATATGATACCAATATTGCAGCCTTGTGTATTGGCCGATACTGATATTGATCCGATATGATATCAACACGAATCATTCATACTTTTATTACTTATTTTGTAGTGTGGAATGTTAGAAAAAGCTTGATCAAGTGATGTTACTCAGAGAACAATAGTCATATTACAGATTACAGTAGATTACTTTGTTGGAGTGTAAACCACAGTCACCTAAGGATAGAAGTGCTGGAGCAGAAAATTTTATCGGAGAGCTTATATCGATGATTTTAGATGCAGTCCGATAAAATCTGATATTCGATATCACAAATACACCTCTGTACACTAGATATGCATTTGTGGGAAAAAAGTTTCCATAGCGCTTTTGCGACACATTTCAATATCGAAACGTCTGAAATTCCTCCTCATGGAAGCGTAAAATCTTTTTTGTGATATTTGAGTGTTTTTTTTTAGAAATTCAGGTGTTTCCATTACCAGTTTTTATTGCACATTTTAAGGGTAACAGAAACGCAGCTATTGACTCTTGGTCATGTCAATCATTGCACTGGTTTTCGCCCACCGTTGTATGATCAAATGGAAACAAAACTGAAACCTAGTATAGGACTGTACCCTGCATGAAACTCCACAGGGCTTTTATTCTGAAACAAAAACAGGTCACCAGTGCAGCTGAGGAGTTGAGATACAAACATTACTTTTCATCGTATTTGTGGATGTGTTTTCATCGTGTGACAATGAAAAGGAGGAAGACAGATATCTAAGATTTTTTCATTAAGAAGAAACTGCTTTAGCAGGGACAGAGCAGGTCAGCAGCTGAGCAGTGAAAGTCAGAGTCAGCCTGACTCACATGCTGAGCAAAACCTACAGGGACAGAACAGCAGACACAGATATGAGGGAAACTATTCAAAAATGTAATATAATGTGCTGTTCTGCAGGATTTTAAGTTTCTCAATGAATAAAGTAACTTAATTACCTACTTTTAATTAATTAAAACAATTTGGAGTGCCAAGCGTGGGGTCCAAGAGAGCCAAGGCAGTAATGCTTATTCTGCACATAGAGAACATTTGAGATGTTAACTGTACAGATTGGAGTAAAAGTCTCTGATTCAGTAGTTATTGCTCAGCTCTGTGAAGTAAATATCACAGTGGTCTGTGTAGTAATCAGTTTAATAAAGAATACACATCAAACTCTTACAGTGAAATTGAGAATAATAACAATTATTAAATTATGGCATCAAAACAATACAGTTTGTACAAGATAATTTTAAATAAATTCCAATGATGTAATCACACAAAGGCAAACTTAAGACAAAAGGTAACATTTATTCATGCTAAGCAAATAAAAACGTACTTACTGTACAAGAAATAACTTGCATAAATAAAACTGCCTAAATAAAAGCTTAGGCCAGCTGCCAGTTCAAGGTATACAAAAAAAGTACTTATTCAGCTCTTCCTCAGCTCTGGTGCACACACATTCCTCCTTTTGTTTTATATATATATATATATATATATATATATATATTTATATTTATATGTACTTTGTTTTTTTGTTTGTTGTCGTTGTGATTTTGTGTTTCTAATTGTATTGTTTGACTTACAATAAAGAATAAAAATTAAATTTATATATATATATATATATATATATATATATATATACTGTATAAGCAGTCGCTATTTATATATATATATTTTTAAGTTTATGAATAGATTCATAATTGTGTATGATTAGAATCGTGATTCTTATGTGAATTGATTTTTCCCCCACCCCTACTGTTCTATTACATTACAATAATTGTCCTTCCTCTGTGTCCTTCTGAAAAACAGCATTTCACTCACACTGCCATGCCATTTCAAATCCTAGTATTTATGTTCTGTGTGTGTGTGTGTGTGTGTGTGTGTGTGTGTGTGTGTGTGCGTGTGTGTGCGCGTGTGTGTTATTGACATTGAGCAGCGGGGGTTGTGAGACGCTGACAAGCTGTATTTCATGGCGCAGTAGAAGCATTTTGAACTTTTTAAATCCCTTTAAGGGTCCATGCTTCTGACGCCGTCTCCTCTGTGACTGCTTAAAAGACACTTGCAGGAAACCAGCAGAGTTGGAACCTACTCCCTCAAACCAAACCCAGTGTGTGCTAGCTTATGTGTATGAGAGGCACCCTATCCTTACTGTCTTAGCGAGAGACGCAGGCTAAAAAACTCTATACTTCCCAAAAGTGTGGTTAATGGACTCAGAATGACTGCTATGGGCTTAACTCCTGCAATAGCTCATCACAGAGCCCTGCTCCTCTTTCACTTTTGGTCCTTTCTTGCCCTAAAGGTCCAGTATTATGCAATTTTTAACCCATCTCCATTTGTTCGAAGACACCTAAAAACATAGTATTTAAGGTTTATTTTCCCAAACTCGCTTGTTTTCCAGAGTTTTAGCCCTCTGAAAAGTGACGTTCATTACACTTCTAAAAACAGGCTGTTTTGGGGCCTTCATTCATATGCATGAGTGAGCGTGTCTGTAGACGCTGACTTCATGCCTCATTCTTGAAGAGGGCAATCAGTGATCAACATAGTGATTGTCTTTTACTACGCACACACTCTTGTTATTGTTTTCAGCCAAAAAACTGCACATTCTAGTAAAACACATAGATATTCAAGTGGCTATTGTGATTGTGAGTCCGACAAACGCTGCTTCAGGGTGTGTGTTTATCACATCAGCAGTGGAGTCTGTCATCTGTTTCAGCTGTTTCAAACATGTTCTTGTCATCCTCACCTATTCTGACCACATAACTAGTCCATTTAAAGTAATACTGAATTGTTTTGTCCGACCGCAGCGTTACATTAGGTCACAAACACGTTAGATCACGTTAAAGGCGATACGAGACGATATAACGGCTACTAAAAATGGAATTGATTGTGAGCGCTCACACTGCTTTGGATTATCTTTATACTGGATTATCTTTATACTGAACCTAAAAATATTAACTGTGGATAAAGGGACTAGTGGTTAAGGGAGCAGGCTTGTAATGGTAGGCTCACTGGTTCTAATCTCCGTGGTCCATCACTGTGGGATGTTGATCAGTCCCTTATATTAACCCTATCTGCTCCTGGGGTGCTACACCGTGGCTGCCCACTGCTCCTCAGGGAGGGGTTAAATGCAGAGAACACATAGCTTTACATATATGACAATAAAGTATAATGTATATTCTCTATTAAACCAGTGTTTGTTTTAGCTGTGAGGTAGTTTGAGAGGGAGAAGCTCACATTCTCACATTTTTATAGGGTAGGAGGAGCCAAGATTGTCAGCAGGAGGAGTTTCTGAGTTATGATGTCATAACGCAAGAAAAATCCAACTCGCCCGTTTGGAGCTGACTTTTTACAAAATGTGGAATAACAAGGGAGGGAGGAAACAAAACTTCTTCAACTTTGGTACTCTGAATGAGGCTAAAGGGATGTATATAACTGTTGTAAAACCATTATAAAGTGATTTTTCCATAATACTGCCCTTTTAATTCTTCGTTCATTACTCTTGCATTCCCTTCTGGTGGTCAAACAACTCTGATTACTCATCTTAGAGAAAACCTTTAACACACACGCAGTCACACACCAATAATATATAGTATACTTGCTATTCTTTCCTTCCTTAAAGCTGCTATCCGGAGTTTCTGAGAGGATGTCTTAATGTCCCGCCCTAAATAGCCTCACTCCAACTGCCTCTCCCAATCAACCAGAAGCCACGCCTCCACTTTTCTGCACTCGCATCGCGGAACATAACAAGGTTGCATCGGGTCACATTGATATAGGTCTATGGGTCAGGTAAGAGTCAAAATCATATATATTTGTTTGCTGTTGTGATGCTCAGCCTTGTTTCCGTGCACAGTTCCGCATTCACTTTGATTGACAGTCTCAAAAACAGGAAGTCGAAGCCTATTGGCTGGGTGCACTTGGCAATCATTTCTATTTGTATGGGGTCTATAGGACGAAGGAGGGACTTATATACTGTACATTGATGTATATGAATGACCACCAGCAGTAGACCATAGTAAAAGACTAGTTAGGTATTTTTTCGCATTTCAAAAGAATCATACATAAACATAGATTTCTCAGAAACTCTGGATATCAGCTTTAAGGATACCTGATTCTTGTCTAACTGTCTCTCTTTGCAGAATCTCAATCTGTTGCTGCTGATGCCTCTCCTTCTCACCTTTCCTCTTTCTTTGCTCACTTTCGTAGTCTCTCAAGAGCAGCCAGGGGGACAAATTGGCGCCTGGCTGAGCTAAATGTGCCTAGCGCTGAAAGCCAGATGGTGCTGGCACAGGAATGGAGGGAGCAAAGGATGAAGGCTTCTATGAGATGGAGCATCTAAGCCGTGGCATGGCACAGCGGCGTGGGGAGCTAATATTGCACACAAATAATCCATTAGCACTCAGGGGCCTAAAAGCTGTGCACAGGCCTTTGCCAGAGGCAAGTCTGACCGACTCAAACCTTCAATAAAGAAGAGCTCAAACAGGTGGGTTTTACACAGAAGGAGAGATTAAAGAGTGAGCAAAAGGGAACTGATAGATGGAGTTAAATCATAGTGGCAAGAGAAGAGAGGAATGAAGAAGCGAGCTGTAATCAGAGGTGTATTATCTGATATTGTAGGCTAAGCCAAGTTTCCTCGTATGTAAGTCTATAGGCCAGCAGCATGCACACACTCTATATGGCTCTCCTTGTACTCTGAAAGCCACACTGATAGGGTTCATACCGATATGGTTTAACGACTCCCCCAAGCAGAATATCTATTCCTAACTCATGCTCAAATTCATTAGCATCCGAGCATGAAAGGTTAACATGTTAGAAATGCAGTTCTCCAGTGAGGACAGCTTCTGTGCGTTGACCATGCATGTTGTTTCTTCACATACAGTACATGCTGTATACTGCCTGAGTTTGCATGTTTTTCTCACTGTCCTCCCCAAAAACATGCATGGGTAATTGAATCTCTAAACTGCCTGCAGAATGGAACGGGATTGTTTGTCTATTTGTGTTTGTCTTGCGATGGCCTGGCACCCTGTTCAGGGTGTACCACCGGGATGGAGACAGGCACTAGCAGACCCCCCCACCACCCTGAACAGGAATCAGCAGGTCAGAAAATGAATGACTGAAAAACTGAATGCTGGTTTAAAGTGAATAAGAGGATGTATAGTTAACATTTACTGGCAAACCGTGTATTGTTTGGCAGTTTTCTTAATGGATCTCTGCAAAATGAATTCCATAGAATAAGATGGCAATGAAAAATGATGATGTCAAAATGGTGACATGGGGACGTTTAAGTTTTTTAAGGATATGACAATTATTTAGGGAATGCTCAGTGGTTTGATGGGTAGAAAGGGCAATGTCACCTTTTTTTGACTGACAATAAACAAGCGCCCAAAAAATAATGCTAACATTTGTAGTCGCAGTTATTGTGTTACCAATGAATTGAAGCACTTTTAATACATCTGCTCTTTATTGTGATCTCTCTCTCTCTCACATTTACTGTGTTTTTGTTCCATTATAGTGTTTCTTGGTGACATTTCACTGCTCACTTTATGCTTCACTTTCCTTCAAATCAACCGAAACTCCAGATTTGGTGCTTACGTAACACATTAGCCAAGGCTTGAGAAGCAGAAAAAAAGAGGTGTGGAAATGTTTCAGTTGACTTTGCTCATACGCCTCAATTCTCTAATACTACAGAGACATACAAAGGCAAGGCAAGGCAAGGCAAGGCAAATTTATTTGTATAGCGCATTTCATACTCAAGGCAACTCAATGTGCTTTACATGATAAAACATTCAATTCAATACGAACATTTAAAATCATCAGTAAAATCAATTAAAATCATCAGTAAAATCATCAACAAACACATGACAACATGACCAAAAATCTCTCTCTCAATCATATGCAGTAGAGAAAAAAAGTGCCTTTAACTTTGATTTAAAAATGTTCACATTAGATGCTGACTTCAACTCTGCTGGCAGTTTGTTCCACTTCTTTGCAGCATAACAACTAAAAGCAGCATCACCATGTTTACTGTGAGCTCTGGGCTCCACTATCTGACCTGAGCTGGTAAGCCAACATTTCATGAACTGATCATTTTTGTCATTCTTTTTGTGGACTTTACTTTTTCACCTCAATAAGACTGAATTACTACATTTTTTTATTTTTTTTTACAAAAATACCTCACCAAAATACTCCTAATGACTACATATAATCTACTGTATCTTTGTTAAATAATTTAGATTTTTAAGCAAGTTTGTGTGAAGGAATGGAATATGATGTTGAATTAGCGCCCTGTGACTTATTTCTGAGTGGGAAGTTGCAATATACCATTAACGGTTGAATTAAACAAGCAAAACTATTTTACATTTATATTTTTTTATTTAATTTTTAAAAATATTTTTAATCTATTCATATAAATCCAGACTAAATCAAACAAAGACAACTAAATTAAGACGATTGAAAACTAAATCAAAACTTTAGAAGACGAATGAAACTATAATGTGTGAGAGTTGCTATCAATGTGTTAATTTCTGCTGCTTAATTCAATCACTTGATGGTTTATATACTGAAATGTAAATGCAACATTTCTTTAATTTCAAAACTTGGCTTTTTTTATATTATTTTATATATTTTTTTTATAGAATATGCATGCAAGGTGTGAGAGCCTGCATCCTCTGCAGTCTGAGATGTGTGCTGCAGATAGATGGAGAATAAATGATAGATGACTGTATGAAAGTAAAAGTATGATGTCATTCCGGCTCATAGTTACTGTACGTATGGTCATTGTAGCCTTTCAAACACTGAATAGAGTTTGGTGTTAATTTTATTCTGTCAACTAATAGTTTTGGTCATAGTTTTTATCGACAGCACTTTCTTGAAATGTGAAAATTTGAGAAATACAAAATAAATAAAGGCCGCATGAAGAAAACTAAGACTGAATGATTTCACATAAAAACTGCTTTCAACGACTAAATTCAAGTATAATTATAACTGCTGCGTATCCATTACATTAATCTGTGGGTGTGTTTTTTGGCACTATTTTTATTTTTATGTTTATAGTTCATGTGGATCGGTTATCTCTTTATTTTCTCTTTACGACTACATTGTATCCAGGGACAGTTCAGCTGTATTTGGCTCTGAGGCATAAAATCACATGTACCCTCTGTCATTTTAAATGTTTTAAAACACAATGTTTAATATAGTGATATAGGAATAACAATAAAAATAGGGGGGAAAAAAAACATTGTATCTACTCAGAAATAAATAGCAATATTACTTTTATGACAGTTTTTGCCTAATGTTTAAAGGAAGCTATATTTGTTATCAAATAATGTTGTGGTTGGACAAGGCCCTAAAACATTCTGTAGCTACAAGCATTGCACATTATCAAAGCCAAAGAATTTCATATTAAATTGTTATGTCAAGCTTTATATTATCTTGTTTAACTTGGGGGAGAATGTTGCTTATTAGGTCTTTATTTAAGTTATTCCTATTCCTAAAAATATTTTTTTTAGATTGTTGTATGTATTTTTGTTTTGTGCAATAAAACAGCTCAAGGGGATTTTTGTGTCAAATAAACTTTTTTCGGCCCCACTCTGCATGGAGCAGCCTGCAGAGTGCATGTAACCAGGCAACGGTTCTATACCAGAAATAAAGTTAGGGGTCCTAAAATCAGACCCAGTGACTCCAGCAACAGCAATTAAACGTGACATCGACTCAAATCATTTGCACCGATGGACTCATTTGTTTAATCATTTATTTAGTCGGGTAAATAGAAGAATCGTTTCGGCCCTAAATAGTACCATGATCGTAACTTACATATCAGAACCAGTGTTCATTTTCTCAACCATATTTTTTTAAGCGACAATAATAAGACTTTGACTAATTAAAAAAAATACATGTGAATGAAAACTAAATTATATATACAGGTATATATTTTGTTTTTGATTCTATAATGTTCACATGGCTCGAAATCCAATCACAATGAAGTTTATTTTCTGAAGGTATCCAATCAAAGCTACTTTTGACACATGGAAGGCAGAACTCTTATCTTTTATATTTTAGTCGACTATATCTGTCACAGATTTAGTCGACTAAAAAAAATAGCTGACTAAAACTAGGTTGCATTTTAGTCATTTTGCTGTCAAAATGAACACTGATCAGAACTGATACCAATCAAAAAAAGTTGAAAGTTGAAAAACAAAAGAATCGTATATTGAAAAACACTAATAATAAAAAAAAATGACTGTTCTGTTCTTTAAATGCTTGATGGTTTGAATAAAAGGTTATAAATAAATAAATGTGTTTCTGGAGTGCCTTAACTGCCTGCATCTTGTGAGTCACAAACCCTTGAATACTGAATCATCCATTAAAGTGGCAGGTTTTTCTCATGGATTATACAACCCTTATGATAGAAATATATGGGTGAAGCACAGTGACCTGCTTGTTTTAGACACTGCATTACCAACACATATGCCTTTCATACAACACATTTCCTTTGATGATGTCAGATTGGTTTTCTTTATGCTGATGTCAAGAACAAGAAAAAGGAAGTGTGTGTGTGTTTAAGGGCGTGTATTTAAAGTGTAATTTGTCAATGAGAAAAGCCATATATGAGGGCAGTAGTAGAGGCATGATGCTGGGTAATGGACTGACATGTTAATCTGAAACTCTATTCTCCAAGTTAATGAACACATCTATCCTAGCAGTCCATGAACATGTGTTTGTGTGCGTGTTGCTTTTTATATGTGATCAAATAGCTTGACGCAGGCTGCTGAGGCAAATTTCACTTTGTTAGGTCTTCATGTATATTTTACCCAATGATAGTGAAGGAAGCGGAAGTTTGATTTGCTCGCAGTGGGTTCGTACATCTGTGTATGTTTGAGTGCATCATGGAGGAAAGAGATTAATCTGACAGTTTTGGGTCAGACAACCACAATGAAGTCAGACGAAAAACTGAAACACACACCAGGCAAACACACGACAAAACCAAAGTGTGTTCAATGAGGAAATGAGAAGAGCAAAAAAAATAAAAAAAATAAATAACTGCCTTGCCAACACATAAATCAGTCTACAGTACACCTCTGGAGCAGAGGGGAAAGCATAAACACAATGCTCATGCTGTGAGCGTAGCCACACATTGTATCAGCCAAATGCCCACTGACACCTACAGGATTGTGGGGCCAAGAGGATCCACCCAATACACCAAAGTCAGTGTGCTATTTTTACACTAACTCCTAGACATTACCTTCTAAAGCTGGTATGCACAGAAAGATAATCGGACTGTTTTTGTCACAATTTCCTCCTTCTTGTTCAAGGACAGTAAACACCTGATTATCTTATGTCTAATGCTGCGTTCACACTGAATGAGTCTTCTGCGGCACTGGACGCATCTGCTGCACACTAGGTACCGCAGGGTCCGCAGGATGCAAAAATGTCTCCAATTCGCATCATATGCATGTCTGAAGCGAAGCCCCGCCCACCAGCGACACCTCCAACTCGTGATTTTCACTGCCTGCTGAAGCTGCGCTCCTTTTTCTCCTCTCACAAACATAAACCACCAGTGAGAAAAGCCGGTGTGATTAGCGGCTAATGCTATCCTAGCTTAGTAACTACATAGAGAACTTTTACCTGCTACTACCACCTCCTCACTGATTCTACTTTACACCAAATCCTTCCTAGTCCAGTCCTGGTTATAAAGGCCTTCTTACACAGCTTCAGGTGGTCTCACACAGCTTCTACTCCGTGGTTGAATGGGTAAACAGACCGGTATCCCTGTTGGCAGCCTGACGTCATCGTCAACAAAGACTCTGGTTGGTTTTTTTCATGCAAAAAAGTCGCAGGAGTTCAATATTTTCAACTCTTGCGAATGTGCGGATATGCGTGAAATCGGGAGTGCGCTCGCACGGCCAACGCACTTGACGTGCAGATCAGACTGCATCACCGCACAGGAAATATTTCACATCTGGGACGCATCTATCTATGACTTAGTATGTAATTTGGCCGTACAGACATTTTGTGACGCATCCGGTGTGAATGCAGCATTATAAGATTATCATGTGGTTTGAGGTGTGTTAGGGATGCACTGAAATGAGAATTATCCACCGAAACTGAAAATCAAAACAAGGCTGAAAGCTGAAAACCGAAACATTGAAAAAATGTATTATGCAAATGATTAGTCCCATTGCATTTATGGCTCTGACTGTGTACTAACCTCACTAAAACTAAAACATTGCAATGTATAAATTAATATTAATGCTTCAAAGAATAAATCAGCTCAAAATATGAAAATATTTATTTAGCACTGACATTCCATCCATGCACAATATAAAATTAAAAAAAAAAAATGTTTAACTTGTTCCCACTCATTCATTAAATAATATTGTACAAGCCTATAACTGACTGGGCTGCTGGATGAGAGTCAAATTAAATATGTTCTCCGTACGTTTGCATCTTGGAGGCACACGCTCTGTGTGCTTTGATTGTGGCGTGCATCATTTCTTGTGCGTGTTGCTTTAGTCCCATTCAAGTAATGGTCTTTATAGCGCAGACCAAGTACAAATGTGATGTAGTTAAGAGGATCTCTGCAAAATGTGCGCTGATGGACTGAAACCAGATTCTGATGCTGATACACAGCCACGTGTTAGGCTGCAGTGAGGTCTGTGTTAACGGAGAGCGATATGTAACTACCGTTTCGACGAGGGATGTAACGATTCACTCATTCGATTCACGATACCGAGTTCACGATACGATTCTCTCACGATTTATTTTACAAAATGGGACTGTCGACAAATGATGATTGGAAAATATTCCTTTATTTTTTTGGGGAAAAAAATTAGAAACTACTGTTCTATTTTCCTTTTATTTTTCATTGTCAAGAGAATCCCTTGATAAACTATTCAAAACAATGCAATTTAACTAAAAATAAATTTTGAATGAAATAAATAAAGGAATAATACAAATGAAGAAGAAGCCTATTATTTTAAATTCTGGTTCTATAGTAAACAATGCCAAACTGCATAATAGTTCTTTTAATTTTTAAAAGTGCAACTGAAAATGTATTTTGTGCCTTAACAACTGGACTTAAAAAAAAAAAAAAAAACAGTCTGCACTGTATTTACGTCAGATATTTGTTTGGAGCAGCAGAGGGCGCTGGTAACCCAGTGGTTGGTTGGGATGCAGCTATTCTGTGCAGTGAAGAAGAGATGCTATGCTAGCAGACAGAGCTAATAGAAAAACGTGACTTTTACAGACATTCACGTAATATTACAGATATTCTTTCAGTGCTAAAGGGGTAAGGAATAATTTATGAATATGTTTCAGAGTAAAAGGCGGCCAGACTGCGGTGTTTGCTCAGGTCATCACAACATCCTGTTTTGGTCTGCTTTTTTCGGTGAGAAATTGCCTTTGAAAATTTCGCTAGCAACAATTTTGGTGCATCCCTAGTTAAGAGTGAATATTAAACTGTTCAATATTTATGACCAAAAGAACCGTAGCTGATCAAGAAGCGAGTTGAAAATTCCGATCTTCAAGTACATTGAACTATCTCAAACATGGCTCACCGCTATGATACTAGATTTATTTCCTGACTTTACCGAATAGAAGCTCGGACTTCAGATAGCAATCCAAGTCATTTTTTTTCAAGTAGGATATCGGAGTTTCAAGTTTAATCATGCACGATTTCTGGCTTGGAGGTTGATCGGTAATGAGACAAAATTGTTTTTTTTGTGTGTGTGTTAAGATTATTGGAGGAAACACACATAGTTCAATCAAAACTGTTCTATGCCTGATTTTTTAATCTTGACGTGTGATGTCTGTAACAGATGAAAAATCTGTTCAGATTTAGAAAATCCTCATAAATGTGTACCCTGCTTAAGCTACAATTCTTAAATCAGAAACAAAACTGATAAGATATCAATTACATCTGAGATTTTCACTTATTGTGCTGTATTGTTTTACACAGTAAACATGGCATCATCTAAAGGTTGTTGAAAAAATGTAATTTACTGTTATTGTTTTTGCCATTCATGTGTGCATATGTGTATGTGCACGTGCACATTGCACTGTAATAATGTCTGAACAAGATCTTTGAGGATATGAAAACTATTGCTTTTATTATTGCTACTAGTACAGTGCCCATCAGAAGTATGTATTCATATAGTGGGAGCTTAAGAAGCGTTGTCAATTATGGCCAAATAAAAGGTTGGATGTACAAAGAGGTGTACATACTCTGTACTCTGTAGTGTTATAAAGGGATATATTTGTGGGAACAAAGTGAAATAGCATGTGTGATTTCCCTGGTTTAATTCTGAGACATGTGCATGATAAATTGATAAATAAAGTTTGCACCAATGTACACTAGACTTAAGCAAATGGATAATAAATGTCATCCCCTGTCCTTAGACCCTCCTTCGGCAAGGAAAAACTCAGTGGGAAAATTAATTACACACAAACATGACACGTACATCCAAGGTGCGCATTAGGTTATAAACACGTGGTGAAAATATCAGCAATTATAATGGCGTGTTCACGGAGAAATGTGCATGTTTCGCTGTTCGCTTTGAGCACAGCCGCTACTATTGCCCGCCAATAACTCCCGGGAACTATTTGAGTCTATTTTGAACTTCCTTATCACAAATTTCTCTCTAAACAGCTCTGTGTGCGTGCAGCATGTACATCCAAGGTGCACATTAGGTTGTGAACACGTGGTGAAAATATCAGCGTTTATAATGCTGTATTTGCGGAGAAATGTGCATGTTTACACAGACTTTGCAGGCATGTGTCACAGCACAGAGCCAGAGAATATCCGGACACCTCTCATGTCTGGTCCCACATACAATCAAAATAAAATTACAATAAACATTTTGCAACACCAAATAAGTCCAAAATAATGGCTGCACACCATGGGGCCATGTGCAAGCTGTTCAGAAAGTTTCAGCTTGATCAGACACTGCGTCAGGGAATTATGCGCTCCACACATACACACACAGACAATCCTTGATTTATAGATAGATGATAAAACATTTCATTTAACTAAGCTGGATTAGAAAACAAGCCTTATACACACACAAACACAGTCACACACACACAGTCACACATACACACACAGTGACAGACGTGCCTGCATGTTTGGAAGTGATCAGCCTAGGGCCATGTAGCAAGCAGCCATGTTTCTTTCACAGAGCGCTGCAGCGAGCCTGTCATCGACAGCATTGCTCTGCTCCTTGTGCTCTCTCTCTCTCTCTCTCTTTATCATTCTCTTTCTCTCTGTCTCCATCTCTACTCAAAATGCACACCATAGGGTGACATCATAGCACACTTTTAGATTGCAGGGTCAGAGGGTAACACATTTTTATGTGCTGTGGCTTCCCTGCTGTCATGTTGGGTGACTTGCGACAACCTTTCTTCCCAAATGCAAACATCAAGGCTAAAATGTGTCTTTTAACCACACAAAAACACTCAGGTCATTACTTCCAGAGGTCAGTTTGGATTAACTCGAATCACTCTCAGAAACTATTCATTTAAATGCATTTAACTTCAATGGCACATTTTGCTACTTTTGCAAGCCAAAAGCAGTTCACACAATATGTCAAGAAATTTAGCGAGACATGGCTTGCACTGCTAGGTTGACATAAGTCTCAGCTACCTATACTAAACTAAAAACCCAAAGATGTTATAGGTGCTATCTTTCCTTATTTTTTTTTTTTTTTGTGGCTTTGCCCCAGTCATGACATATGACTGTGTTCAAAATAGCACACTCCATACTATACACTACAAACTCAATGAGTACATACTGTCTATTATATACATTAAGTATGATTAGGATGATGACCGATGATGATCGTTCCCACTGAAATATACTTCCAAGTTCCGCAAGAAGCATTTCGAACCTAACCTGGCAAGAGCCAGATTGATGTATAGCCCTCCCTCTAACTCGAGTTCTCCACATGGATCTGGGTCTATGTCTGGCAAATCCTTTCGGAACTAGGGAGGGACATGAACAGAACGCTTGAAGCTGAGTGGGCGAAGCGCCTGTCCACCATGATTTGTTTTAGCCAATCACACGGTAACAAATGATGATATCATCATCGGCATGCGCCGCAGAGACGCTGCTACAACAGCAACAAGGCTCTGCTGGTGAAAACGTTCTTTTAGGATAATAATGCTGCCGTCATTATGTTGTTGAGTGACTTTCGCCATTTTTGCAACATGAGTATGCTAGTTAAGGGCACTATCCTCCTGCGTCGACATCTTTCTATTTTGATTCGGAGCTATGCTAATAGCGGTAGCTCAGCTAGTTCCTCTCCCCGCAACTGCGCATGCGCAAGTTTTGCTTCGGCGCTTCTGCCTTAGTCACACCCGGATATCTCGCCCTAAACCACAACACTGCCTCATGATTGATTCAAACCGTGTCGGTTCGGATTCGAAAGCAAAGGCGGGAACAGCACAAGATGGATTCTGGTGTTTGTGAACACCAGGAGAATCCATCTTGCAGGCAAGGTTATTTCGAACCTACAACGACAAAAAACGGTATCACATTGCGGCTAAATATCTCTGTTGATTCACCACCTTTAATAGTTCTTCAAGCATTTTAAGTGAGAAAGTGACCAAGTACAATATCAACATGTGGTCATTTCGTCCATAAAACTCACCATTACACATTTTATTCTGCCATTTCTTAGATTTTTGGAGAGCCACCATTGTGCTACTGACAAAACGTCAGATTAACTTCAAAACAAGAGCCCTATTTACAAAAGCGCTAATAAACTAATGGAAGACAAGAAGAGATACTTTGGTTTTGAAAAGGGGATGTTTGATTTTTAACTTAAAGACGGTACCAGGACAATTTTACGTTTCGCTCGCAATTCATCATGAGGCGGTTGAGTATACTTAGTGTTCCCATCGTGCATCGTGCAAATGTCCCCATATAGTATACATCCGGGTACTTCTCGCATATTCAACCTTTCCATACTATTGAGTGTGAACTCACTATATTCATTTTGACGTCAAACTTAGTAAGAGTTGTACGTTAGTATGCAATTTTGAATGCAGCCATAGCCTACATCCCAACTGCAAGCCCTGTTTTCTGGACTTCCAATGTTTGGTAAATAAAGAATAACAAAAGATGACCAACCAGTGCAGCTTCTTTTAGGAACCATTCAAGAAGATAACAATGAATGCATATTAATGAATTTATAAAACAAATCTGCTTTGTATTGTTTTAAAATAATTATTTTTAAAACAATACAAAGCAGATTTGTATGTTCTTCTTCTGGAATTTCTCTCGCTCTGAACCCATTCACTCTCAATCGATGAGCCACCACAGCAAAGCATCAACATTCACACATAGCAAACATGACAAGGCTGCCAAGGCAAGGCTTTTTTGGTTCAAACTATTAATCACAACATCAGAAGACCATCATCTCCCCATCCTTCATCATAAATCATCTTTCACTTTCAGTCCCAACCTTTCAGTCTTCAAACTTCAATATTCAGTCAAACCCCTGCCCCTATACTTGCCTTTCCACTGGCTGCATTATCTGCCCAGCAGACATTGACACAGTGACATTCCTCTTTGTGGTACAGTTACAGTGTCCTGCCTTTAAGCCTGAGAAGAAGTGCATGTCTGTATAATCATGTCATCTGCACATTAGTCAATGATCTATGGACATAAAGATGTATGAGGGCTTCCCCAGCAGAGCAGTGTGATAAAGAATACTACATCAAGGTTAGGTGTGAAAGCTGATATTAACATCAAGTATTTATTCAGAATGATGTATGATGTAAAAATTAATACACCTTAATTTGTTTCCATTTTTTAGACCTATATCTGATTTATTTTTGACAAGATCTCTCCTCCCATGTGTATTATATTTAAGAAATAGTTTATTAAATAAAGATGCTCCATCCTCGGACCACATGCCCAGGCCCACCCTCCTCCTCCTCCTCCCAGGCCGCTGCTCACCTGAGGCAGCGCGGCGTTGATCTGCCGCTGGAGCACGTCCCTTTCGTGCAGCGCCCCCTGGAGTTTGGTCTGCGACTGGATAAGGGTCTCCTGGGTCTCTCTGAGGGACTCTAGCAGCTTATCCCTCTCGTCTAGCATGTTGACCATCAGCTGCTCGAAGTTAGCCTCCTGGTCCGATCCGTTAGGAACGCTGCCGATGCCTCTGGGAGGACCGGCCGCGTCTCCCTCGCTGATGGTCGGCATCACCTCACACATCATTTTAGCTTATAGCAGATATAGGACCGTGTCACTGTCGGGATTAGGATGAAACGATGATGTGTTAACAGCCAGTTACACACTTAAAATCCCAGATAACACGGTTTACTGGGCCCCGTGCCAAAGCCTGGGAGCATTACGCACCTTACTCCGCTAACGTGATCCCCCCCCACCCCCCCTCACGCATCAAACGTGCATTTCCAGGCTTTATCTCTCCATTTCCTATAAGAAAGAAAGAAATGACCTTCCATCCATATCAGCCGGTGTATTTCCACCCCGTGCGTAGATCCGCCCTGCCCGGCGCGCCATGCACTCCCATGCAGAGACCCCGGCGTGGTTTGATTGACAGCTCCGCTCCGTTCACAGACAGACGGGTGTGTTTGTAGGGGTGGTGTCCGCGCGCACGACGCACATAATCTTAGACTGACGAGAAAATGTCACGCGTAAATTGACCCAACGTTAGCTCCTCATTCCTGATGATAGTGAGAGCGAGTCCTTCCTGCATCCTCCTCTGCCATCGCTCCACACGGACACCGAGTTCCTCCTCCTGCCCACACACACACACACACACACACACACACACACACACACACACACACACACACACACACACACACACACACGCCTCTCATACTGCTGGCCAATCTACCATACATTGCTTGAAACATTGTAAGAATATTAAGAGTTAATATCTCCAATTTATCTAAATAACTGTAATTTTATTTTATGCCATATCGTGTTACTATAGGAGCAGGTGCAGCGTTCTACTTGTGATTAACTTCTCACATCAGCACCACTCGTAGCCTCGGGAACGAGCTGCGCGTTCTTGAAGCATCAAACTGACTGAGCCTATGCAGCGCGTCCATGCATAAGGAAAAGTATGGGGCGCTAAAATAATCTGCAAGTTTTTGCAACATTTAGCAGCAAACTAAGTTTAAAAACACATGTGATTTTTTTTTTTTTTTTTACGCTACTTTTGACCGGATTTATAGCAATACATGTGAAATTTGTGATTTTTTTTTTTTCTCTCGTAAAAACATAATGTAAATGTTAAATGTAAATCTTAAATGTTAAATCTAAATGTTAAATTTAAATCTAAATGTCACGGTGAAACTAAATATTTAGCTAATATGCAAATTCACCGGAATTAACTTTTATGTTGGTATTTCCGGTTAATATGTATAAAACAAAATTAATAAATAAATAATAATAATAATAATAATAATAATAATAATAATAATAATAATAATAATAATAATAATAATAATAATAACAACAACAGCAACAACAATACATTTTATTTAAAAGCACCTTTCAGGCCACCCAAGGACACTTTACAATAAACAGAATAATAATAAAAAATTAGAGCAATTCAATATAAAACAGAATAATACAAAAAAGAAAAAAAATGCCCCTGTTAATCTGTTTTTATTAGAATAATTTCAGTTTTTTTTCCTAATTGATGAGATATCTTTTATGGGAAATATTTTTTCAATTTTTTTGAAATTATTAGATATTTTATAGGAATTATTTTCAGTTTTTTGTGATTTTTCTTATATCATTAAATAATGTTGTATTTATTGTAGATTCAGGGGAAATGTAAGCTTAGCATAGATTTGTCATTTTGATTACAGTTATTATTGTTGATAAGACCCACTGACCAATAGGGGGCAGTAAAACGGGTTTTTGAGACAAGTTCTCGCGTTGTCTTGGAGCGTTACGTCATTCCATGATGGCTGAAGATCCCGGCGGTACAATTTTCAATTTCTTTCTTGTTTTTGTTTCTTTCTATTTACCTCCGGTTGCCATTGAACCATGGCAGGTCCCAGACCACTGTTAAGCGTCCACAGATCACTTGTCTCGTCATGCCCAAGAAAGGGGTCAGAAAACGGCTGAAATTCAAAGTTGCGGACGTTTGTTCGGAATCAGGTACAGATAGCAGCTAGCACAATTAGCACGACACTGACCATTGAATACGAAAAGGAGGTTTTCCTCAATCATATAGTTCACTAAGTAACACCCTGAAACACATAATCAAACTGCGTTATAGATGTTCATTGTCTGAATTAAAGCAGTTTTCCTTATAATCGCAGGGGCTGTCGTGCGCATGCGCATGATATTTTGCCCTTTGACCTTTGCACTGTCTGAACATTGTTTTTCATCTACTTTCTTCCTCCAGTCACTGTTGCTGATTATGCCGATGCAGACCCAGCCGTTGTTAAGTCTGGGAGGGTGAAGAAGGCTGTAGCAAATGCAATTCATAAAGAAGGTACAATGAAACTGAATGATAATGTGTTGTCTGACAATCTGAACCACACACTGACTTGATCTTGGCTTCTTTAGTGAAACTACTGTGTGGCTTGGAAGCATCTCAGGGAGCTGTGGAACAGGTTCTCTCATCCACAGCAGGTGTGACAGCAGACGACACCCTGGCCAGCGCTGATGACATGGAACCTGAGGATGAAGAGGGAAATGAAACTAAAGTCACTCGCAAGAAGAAGAACAAGCGGCGGAAGGGTATTACAGTTTTATTTATTTATTTATTCATTTTTTTTTGATTTTATAAAAGCATGGAGAATGGTTGGATAATTCAGATCAGATTAGACAGTGTCTATTGCCATGTACGTACAGGGATTTTGCTTTGGTATTTTGGTTGCATATATATAAAATGGCGTATTAGGGCCCCATTAAAACAAATACAAAATCTGGGCACTACGAATTTAAAGGTCCCATATCATGCTATTTTTCACCCATCTCCATTTGTTCTAAGAACCCCAAAAACACAGTATTTGAGGTTTATTTTTCCAAACGCGCCTGCTTTCCAGAGTTTTAGCCTCTGAAAAGTCACTTTCTGTGTAACTCTACACAAACACGCTGTTTTGCGTTCTACTTATGCATATTCGTGAGTGGGCGTGTCTATAGACAGGACACTGACTTCCTAATCCTCGCACGGTGACGTAGGGCCGGAGAACGACCCACCCACTCCGTAGCTGAGCTAATGCTGCTTTATAAACACAAGACAGAGCGTGGGGGCGGGGCGTTCACCGGTACATACATGGACTGTAGAAAATACATACATAGCACTGTGCGATGGACGCTGAAATGCTCACCTTAGTGGCCGTGTCTGTTTACATGTCAATCACAGCAGAGAGCTTCCTGGAGGTGCGGCTTCTCCAGCTCAGTGCCACGTCAAATTTGTGATCAAAGTGGGAATATGACACGTCATCAAATTGGAGCGAGGTGTTTGTGCTCGCCCTGCAGTAGGAAAGGAGCAAATCACCCTCTAACGATTTAGGGTGTCAATGAAAAAAACACTTTGGGCATGTGTATGAAGCCCTAATAGCACTTTTTTCATGTTTAAAGCACAGAAAAGTTGATTTAGCATATGATGGGCCCTTTAAAGTCGTAATATTTCGAGAATAATTTTATAAGAATGAGAATGAAAACAAACAGGATCTTGTCTGTTTTGCGTTCACATGTTCAACGTAGTGAGATTATACTTGTCTTTAGGGTTCACACACTGAACTGCCTTTTGGCCCATCACCGCCACACTGTTATCAGTTTAAGGACTTTAAAGCAACTGTGTTAGTTGCGTTCACTTTGATTGATTGATTGATTGATTTTATTTATTTTTGAGCAATTTACATTTTACATTCCTACAACATTCACATTCACATTATTCTGTTACAGTAGCTCAAAAAGGGAATAGGCTGAAGCCAAAAGCTTATTTATGCCTATCCCGTAATCAATATAATAAACGGTTACATTTCCTGGTGATATTGCACAATCCGCTTATATTCTAAATAATAATTAAAAAGGAAGAAAAAAAAAAAAACTCAATTCCAGTGGCGGGAAGTACTCAATTACATTTACTCACGTACATGAACTTGAGTAACTTTGAAAATAATTTTACTTCTTAGAGTATTTTATCCATACAGTACTTTCACAGTTTTACTATACTCATGCGTAAACAAAAATAGTGGTTACATTTTCCATCCGAAGAAATAATCAAGCAACATAATGATATCCATTACCAGGCGCATGTACAGCTTCTGCATCATGCAACTGTTTACGTAACAAATAGAATTTAAATCCTTTCATCGGCACTATATTCAAGTAAAACTTTTTCTTTATACTTTTTCTTGAATTTGAAAAGAGTTGGGCACTGCTTAAGATCTTCCTCTAACCTATTCCAAAGCCAGACCCCTAGCACAGAAATGCACATCTTTTTTCTGGTTGAATGCACCATCTGCACTTTAAAGATCATACATCCTCTTAGATCATAATCCCCTTCTCTTAATTCAAATAGTTCTTGAATTTTAGCTGGTAACAATGATTTTGTAGCTTTGTATAACAGTTGTACCGTATAAAAGTCAACTAAATCATACAGTTTTAATAGATTAGATTGCAGAAATAATTTGTTGGAGTGCTCATAATATCCAGCCTTATTAATTGTTCTGATTGCTCGTTTCTGGAGTATGAAAAGGGAATGTAATTAACTTTTGTAATTGTTACCCCAAATTTCTATACCATATGTCAGATACGACATGACCAAAGAACAGTACAGCAGATGAAGCGATTTATACTCCAGCACATGCTTAGTTTGATTAATCACTGCAATACTTTTTGAGATTTTATTTTGAATGTGTCTGATGTGCGGTTTCCAATTCAGTTTATCATCAATAATCATCCCCAAAAATTTGTTTTCAGACACCTTTTCTATTGTAATATCATTTATAAAGATTACCCGATCACTTCAACTGGGAATTCTAAGCACTATACCATTGCAAGTTTTTTAAATAATGACTTTAATCTCAAAATATTACGACTTAAATCTAATAAAATTACAACTTTATTCTCAAAGACCTGCCCCTGTTCAAAGCAAAACTAAAGACTCACGTGATTAAAAAGGCGTTTGATACATAGTTCTGTAGCACTTGTTTTAAATGTGATGATGGCCTGTTTTTAATTATATATTATGCAGTTTTAAAATTGTATTTTTTATTGTGTACTGCGCTTTGGTCAACTTTGGTTGTTGTAAAGCGCTTTAGAAATAAAACTTGATTTGATTCTCATTAAATTACAGCTTTATTCTCGAAATATAAATATTACAACTTTATTCTCATAATATTACACTTTAATCTTGTAGCACTCGGATTAATTTATATTGTCATGTGGCCCTGAGACGCCGTTTTACATACAGAAGTCAAATGGGGGAAAAAATGAGGCGGTGTAATTGTATATTAATTTGTAATGTTGTGTTTTTGCAGAAAGCAGTGAGAGCAGTGAAGGGGGGGAATACCCAGTAGACATTTGGTTAGTGCTTTCCTCCTATATTCGACCTGAGGACGTGTGCAGATTTGCACTGATCTGCAGGAACGCTTGGACCGTTACTTGCACCGCTGTGTTTTGGACCAGACTTTACAGAAGGTAAACATTTCACACATTTACACATTTTTAAGAAGCATTCCACTAGTAATAATCATTGTGAGCTGTGGCAGTGCCTCAAAAGTGAAATAGTCAAGTGTTTCTGAATATGTAACTTTTCTAAGGTGTGGTCTTTTTGTTGAAAGACATTACAGGTTGGACATCCATCTGCCGTTTCGTCTTCAGCCTGATTCAATTGACAGGATGCATCATCTCAGAGCTTGTGTTATTCGCTCTCTTTTCCATTTGTATGAACCGTTTAGTTTGCGTGTGTCAAAAATTCCTGCACTGCCAGAATCTACACCCACTACGTTACTCAATTCCAAGGTGAGTGTTTTTTTTTTTTTTTTTTTTAAAGGTGTCTTGTAATGACATATTTAGTTTCTGGAGAAGTTTTATTTATTTATTTAATAGGGATGTGTATTGCTTGGCATCTGGCGATACAATTTGTATCCCGATACGATACCATATATCCCGATATTAAAGTATAAGGTGATCATTGTGATTTTTTTTTTTATATTTATACATATATGACTTAAGAAACAACTAATCTGTAAATGTGTACACCTTCATGAGAACATTATATATGAAATATATTTTATTGGCATATTTTACATTCAAAACATTGGCTTTAACATGCCATGTGCCAACTACTTAAAATAAAAAAAAATAACATCCAATCTACCTGTGGCTTTTAAACCAACTTTGACTTTAGTGCAACATGACTTTAGTGTAACTTAACTGAGGTATATGTCTAGAACAATAAATAAATGCAGAAAGTTAGTACTTTCTTTTTAGATTTTGTTGAAAAAACACAAGCTGGTCAACATGCCCAGGTTTCAGCACTTCTTTGTGCAGTTACAATGTCTCCTGCAGTGGAAAAGACTTTCCTGGTTAAATAAATCGATAAGGATGCATTTTGAATCAATCCGAGAATCGTGCGATGTAATATCGCGATGTACTGTACCGCCAAATCAATTTTTTTCCAACACCCCTATTATTTAATTATTTAACACAATTTAGTTTTGCTTTATTGTAAAAATGCTACCGTTAACCAAATGGACGCCATTCATTTAAGAAATGTCAACATTTTCACTTGCTCGTTTTTGTTGCAGTGTTTACTCTTCTGGCTCCAAAAGGTGTCAGGGACTCGGCCAGAGACATTGTGGGAGTTCAACTTTAAATTTAGGATGCAGGTAAATTATTTTAATGTTTGAAGTACTTATTTAGTAATTGTTGGCATTTATACATTTTTTATGCTCCTCTCTAACAGCAGGGACACAGCAAAAATGGTTGTGCCAAGTCCTTATGTGCACCAAGACAATATAAAGATGTTCATATGAACCCAGACGCAGACTGCTACGTGCTCCAGATCACCACACTCAATTTCGTCTTCACTCCTGTTGTAATGGGCATGACCCTATCTTTGGCAAGTACCTCCTTTGTGACTACATTTTATGTGTTATGCATCTGCATCTGGGGGAGAAGGTTCATATAATTATTCAGTTTGACACTTTATGATGCGTCCACTGTCATGTTTTTTTTTTTTTTTTTTTTTTTTTCATAACTTGGATAGAACTGTAGCAGATTACCTCAGTGTTATAGCTTTCCAAATGACAAGAAGAAATAGTCCAACTACTTTACATTATTAATAATATTATTAGGCCTGAAATAATTATTTGATTAAACCTATTAAAACGAGTTGAGTTTTCATCTAATTTGCGTTAACGGAGCTGCTGGGTTTTGTTTTCGCTCTGCCCGCACTGATTTTCATGATGCACCGCTGCCCTTTCTTCCGCTATTGAATCGTTACCATAGCTACCCAAAGAAGCATAGAGCAGTCAGCAGAGGGTAGCAAAACTAGCGGCAACAGTTTACTTAAAAAAAAAAAAACCTGACAGCGAGTATCTAGTGTGGCACCATTTCACACTGATCAAAAACGACAGCACACAAGTATGATTTAATTGCGCACAGAAATGAATAAATTGACTTGTTTTAACTTGAGTCGCCTCATTGACGAGTGCATTTACTCTGTGACAGTTCAGCTGTATTTAGCTCTGAGGTATAGAATCACATGTACCCTTTGTAATTTTAAATGTTTCAAAATATATTGTCTTATATGTTGATATATGAAAAACAATGATAAAACTAATACAAGTGGACTCTGCAATCTGTGGTGAGTAGGTTGGATTGAGAGAATAGTAAATAAAGAGATAGTGAGTGTTTAGTAGGTAGTTAGCATAGCATAGATTATTATTTGGAGATTTTATTGTATTGACTGGGTGTTTCTTAACCGTTCCAGAAGCCCCGCCCATAACCGAGACAAATTTATTTAATTTCCAGCCGAGACGCACGTCAGCCAAAACCTCAGGGCTTAGTTTCTCTTTAATGTTTGAATAAGCATTGCACATGATCACAGGCAAAAATGTTGCTTATCAGGCCTTTATTTAAGTCACACCTATTTAAATGGTCATGTGAATTGTTTTTTTTTTGTTTTTTTAGATTATTGTAAGTTTATTTGCTTTGTGCAAATAAAAGAGCTCAATCATTAATCAATGTTATGCTAAAAATGACGGATATATGACTAAATATTATATATGCCAATTGCTGGCTAAACAATGGAGTACACCCCTTGTGATATTTATACATGTCGATCAAATATGCAAAGCTATTTGAGATTTTTTAAAATTTTTTTAATGGGACAATATGTATTGAAAACATTTTCATGTAAAGACATGGGATTGTAGTCAGGAGGCTAATTTCCATCCCCTGTCCCATTAGCAGGTTGGTGCGAACATAAAACAAACATCAGTAATAGAATCAAACACAGATGTTATTTAAATGACAGGTATAGTAACCGTGAACAGTCTAGGTGACATATGGTGCAGAGATCAAAGATAGGCCTGAAAATTTGGGAACCATAACATTGATGCATTGTGGGTTGTTAAGTGTTAGTGTTAATTAACTCAGTCAGTGCCAGACGTCGACTTGACTAGTATGCACATAGTGGACATTTAAAATGATGTAGTCGTTCAACCCCCAACATAGATATGTTCATGTACGCAGTAGTGTGCATTTGTATATGGTACCCCTATAAACTAAGCCCATTTGAAAAACAAACATTAGATACAATTATATCCACAAATTTGGTTTTCCAACAACCATTCCATAAGGTACTTGGAAACCTGTTTACTAAGGTGACGTATTAGCCTGATTATCTGGAACATAAGAGTTTATTCATCAGGAATTACAGCTGGTAAACTTGTAGATGTAAGAAAAGTTCTTTCATAATGGCCACCTGATAATATTTTCTAGCAAAGGACTCATAGAATCTAAGAAACATAATTGTTATTGTTCAGGTATTCACAGAAGCCTTTTCAACAAATAAAAACACCAAAAGTCAAGTCAATATTTTTTCTTAGTCCCAGTAATTACTGTAAGGCAAAACGCTGATGAAAAACACATTTCACGATTTCTGGATGCTTAGTTACATTAATATTGGGCGTTAAATCCTCATCTAAGTCTCTTACTTCATATTAGCAGCTGGACAATAAAGCCTCATGAGTCAGGCTGTTAATCAGTCTTAATGCTTGTATTTTGTTTTTTGAGAAATGTAACATTAGCACAGTATTTATTTGTTCAAATCCTCCATTAATCATCATCGATCTCTTTTGTTTACAGTTCACAATCAACGTAAGCACAGACATGCGCCATCACCGCGTTCGTCTCGTGTTCCAGGACTCGCCGCCGCATCGTGGACGGAAGAGAGGGGATCAGAGTGGAACCCAGGTGGTGTTGGATCCCGTACACAGCGTGAGGCTCATGGACTGGTGGCATCCTCAGTACCCCTCCTTACCCTACACATAGAACGCTTTGTTCCCTTCACGTCTACTGGAACTCTTCAGTTGACCTCTGTTTTCTTAGCACTTGTCAAAATGGAAACTATGTAGGATCATATTCTTTGACCATGTTCAACAATTGATTAGAAAAATTCTCTTCAGTTTTTACATCATTGGTAAAGCTTTAAAAATAAGACCAGTGATTGATGTAAAACTCTAATACATGTTGTGTATTGATTTCAATTAAAAGCAGTAATGTTTGTGTATTACCAGTATTTTACACAGGAAGTGGTGTTGCATGTTAAGCAGACTCTGAGCACATGAAGCGTTGGTTCGACAGGCTGAGAAGATTGAATCACACTTTTAGATTTTTTTTTTCCTTTCCATATTTGCTCGAAAATTCCCTTTTCAAAGACTTTCTTTATGGTGCAAAACTGGTCAGTTGTTTTTCTAGCCTCATGTTGGTATTTATAAGGAAGGCTTTTGTCTGCCAAAGAGAGGATTTAGCTCAAATATTGATTCTTAATGTGCAAAGTGTTGTAAAGTGTTCAAAAGTATTGTCATTATTTAATTTAACTGTAGTTTTCAAATCACATGACCCGCCTGTACAATATCACTCTGGGATTTTAAGAATATTTAATCAAAATTTAAGTTTGAATTTGATCAACCATCTCAGGCTTTGTAATGGATGCGATCTTCTGCAAACACAGTTTTAATAATTTAACATGGACTTATTAGAAAATATCATTTATTTAAAAGAAACATGATGTCAACAACATACATTTAGTATGCTTTTAGTAGTAGTAGCAGTAGTAGTAACTACTTTGGGGATGGCATTACAGCGAGATGTTTCAGGTAACTGGTTATTTTCTAAGTATTTCTACATTTCATCCTGGTAGGCTTTAGATTTCTCCCTGATAACAGATGCTTCAATAAAGATGGAAGAACAATTAATTACCAGATGTGTTAAAGCAGGTAATTATTTAAAAAGCAGGGCAGCAGCCATTTGAAGTAAAAACCCAACACCTTGATTTCAGAAAATTAGTCTGATTTGTTAAAAAAAAGTGAAGTCACCTGGTAACGTTACTGAAATAAAATGACACTGCCCATTGAAATGTCTCCTGTGTACTCATTTAACTGGTGAGAGAAAACAAAACAAGTTATTACTATGTTGAAAAACCCCCAAAAGATAATAAAATGAATCAAACTTTTTTCGTGTGTGTGTGCAAAAGTCAAACTTGCTATTTTTTTTTAATCATAAACAACTAATCTGAAAACTTGCCTGGAATAACTTAAATATGAGGATGGTAATAAATGTAGATAAAGATCTTTAAGTGCTAAAGGTGAAAGAAAACCTTATATTTCCCTCAGTTACTGTGCATTCCCACAGCTTTATTTTATTTACTACACAATTGTTCAGATTTTCAATAACCTGATGAATTGGTTAAACAATTGAAATGGTATAGCTGTCACATTTATGTAAAACCATCTATCTTTATTAGTGGGGATTCATAACGTACATTATGTGTTATTAAGATAATAATGAAATAAGAGCAGGAAAAAAACCCATAAGGAGAAATCCTTCTACATTAGGGAACTAACCAATAAACCAAATGAAGCATGTTTAAACAGATTAAACAGCACTGGCATTATTACAATGAATGTAAAAAGCAAAAAACAAGTCTTTCAGGTGCTCATGGGAAATGTAGTGAAGTCAAAGTAGCAATTTTCTTTCATTTCAATCGATTTTTACACAATATTTAGTATTTAAAAAAAAATGTTCTAATCAAAGCTACCTCAATACATTGACTTGCTCAACATCTCACCTGATGGATGGCCCAGGTGGGATTTGAACCAGTGACCCTCAGATTACGCTGTCACTACCCGATTAAAAACAATCGACAAATTAATAAGTATCAGACTTCTAAGAAAACCTAAAATCGAATATTTCAACAATATTGGTTTGAAAAAAGCAGAATTATTATGATCAGTTTAGTATCAGAAGAGTTTGTTGTTGTGTAAAAGGCTGCCTCCTCGTGGGGAAATTAAAGAAGTGTTTCAAAAAGACAGAGTTTTTTTCGGCATGTACAAAAAAAAAAAAAAAAATGTAAATGTGAAAGTGAATGTAACCATATCGAAAATGAACTGAATAAATAAATAAAATGTAAACGTTACTACAATCACATTAGGAAATTAACGGTATTGTAAATTCAGCATTATTTCTGTTTTGAAATGCTTGCAATAATGCCGTAGCATGTGATGATATCAAACAGGAACTTATAGTTTGTGTTCCCCATATTTCATTTGATTTGATTCGTTTTGGAACAAACAAAAACAATACTTAGAGAAATAAAAGAAATGTCACAAAACAAGTTCATTTCCAAAAACTAGTCAAAAAACACAAAGTAAGAAGATTTCAATAAAAAATTTACACGTTCAAAAATGGATAAGGAAGAAGTTTGACTATTTTAACTTATCCCTCTTATGCAAATGCATAATGTTACACGTATCTTTATTATTATGGACAGCTATCTTATGATAATGTGTTTTTAAAATGCACTTTATCCACTTTTTGCTGCATTGTTTTTAACTTGTGTTTTTTTTTTTTTTTTTTAACCCATACTGTACTACTCTGTGCGGCACAACTTTGGAACCAACTACTTGCATGAAAGTAAAGGTGAGTTTATTTTTAGGTTGTGTTATGTAATATGCTTTTTCTAAATTCCAGCAACTTGTTTTTTTCTTTTCAAACGTTTATAGTCTTTAGTAAAATACTAATAGAGATATGTGTGTTCTGTGATGACTGTAGTTTACTGTGTGTACAGCCATGAAAGTTGAACTATGTTGTCTTTGTATTTCTAATTAATATTTTGATTTTTTTCTATCATACAGGAAGCTATGCAGTTAACCAGGAAGTAAAATTGCAAGAAACTTAGTGGATAAATACTAGTGTTAATCTAATATAGTGGACAAAAAAGGAACAACAAAAAAATAATTTTTTTATTTACGTAAAGTTTATGTTATAGAATGGTGAAAATATTAGACCGTGTGGGACTCTAAAATAAAAAGTTTGCCTTGACTCCTGGTTATCTTTAGGTCTGGAAAAAACTCCCTGCGGTCAGCAGGCATCACGTCATGCTCTCAAAATACAACAGTGCCTTGAGGTTTCTTGAAAACTACACTACCCATAATGCTGTTCGCGCCTCACCACAGGTGACCGTAGACGCTCCCAATTGTGACAACATCGCGACTGTCACAACGAAAACAAACTGGGTTCTGCTGAGCGTCTAGGGGTGGACAAACAGACAGAGAGCCCAGAACTTTCTAAAGTGCTGTTATTCCTCTGTGAAGAGACTTTTTCCTGTTTCCTGGCTGTGGTATCGCTGCTCTGTGCAGTGGACGCGCACTTATTACCTAGAACCTGCCTCTTTACTTCATACTGTGACCTTCACAGCGGTAAGTTTGTGTTTCACACACCACAACCTCTGCACACACAGCCTGCACTGTGTCTTCTTTTCACTCTAATTTGTGCTCACATTCATCTATATATATATATATATATATATATATATATATATATATATGTATGTATGTATGTATGTATGTATATATGTATGTATATATATGTATATATATGTATATATATGTGTGTATGTATATGTATATATATATGTGTGTATGTATATATATACGTGTGTGTAAATGTTCACAACACATTAAGCACAGCTTTTCACAGACATGATGCTTACATTTGAAACATAATCTACTTTGTCCTTACTTAGATGATATGATTCTTAAAACAATCTAAGTCTTAATATTACTTCTATAGAAGTCTTTAAAAAAAAAAAAAGATTTTACACTTGCGTTGACCTTTTTATTTGCTTCATTTAAATGAACACCTGATCAATATCTATTCTGATCACCGCTCTGTGGCCCTTTTCTAGATGTTGATGACTATGTAGTACTAGTTATTGGACCAAAATGCACCAGTTTTTTCCCTTTATGTGTCATCTTTAAGCCTGCAGAGAACTGGACCTCTTGCCATTTATGAGCCACATTCACAACAGTATCAGTAACAACACCTCAGGCCTGGGGCATGCTGCTATGTATAAACTGTGACTGTAAATTGCACCGGCTGCAATGCCATACTCCATTTTACAGCACTTTGCATAGAAGT
The DNA here is from genome assembly GCF_900634775.1 of Gouania willdenowi. NCBI lineage: Eukaryota > Metazoa > Chordata > Actinopteri > Blenniiformes > Gobiesocidae > Gouania > Gouania willdenowi. The sequence goes on along the minus strand of NC_041048.1, from coordinate 23,545,366 downwards.
CCTGAGTGGTGCCAACACAGAAATATAATGAATGCTCCACTGATCATTTATGCTCCCTTTGTCTGCTCTCAGGAATGGCTTCTTTTTTTCCTCCTTCTTCCTCACGTGTTTATTAATAGGGTGTAAGTGTGCTTGCTGAGTGCCACGTGTGATTTAATGCCTGTTGCTATTTCATTTTATTATGTTCATTAAAGTTGGTTGTGGAGTGAGAGACGGTACGTTATTTTTCATTTTGCGTTCCATGTTGGATGAAAATAGATTCACTTTAAGGATTTCAACATGATCTAGAATTGAAATCATTCCACTATTTCTGCTAGTTTTCCTGCTGCATTTATACGAACCAGAACATTCCAAAATTGTGCTGATAATTCCTGTCCTTTTAACTCAGGGGTGTCGAATCCATTTCAGTTCCAGGGCCACATATGACCCAGGTGGAAATCAAGTGGGCTGGACCAATTTTATTTATTTATTTTTAGTTTTTTGTGAAGGAAAAAACACAATTTCAAACTAGGGCTGGGCGAAAAAAAAAAATCTCAGATTTTTTTAAAGAAAAAAAATCGAGTTTCGATTCGATTATCAATTTTTTTTTTCTTCGATGCACTTAAAAATGACTGCAGACATCAGATATATTGTCAAAAGTGCAACTTTATTGCTGTGATTGTCCTCAAGAGTTAAAATGCATAAAACAATCCCAAAATAAACAGTAAATGATTCCCTGTCATTCAACAATTTCAAGCTTTAACCCAGGTTTAAGCAAAAGTGCAACAGCAACTTCACGGTAGCTTAAACTTTCTGATTAAGAAATCAGATCACTACATATTTTGTAACACATAACATTAGAATTAATAGAAATAATAAATTCTTCCCTTAGCATAGTGTGAATAAAAAATTAAACATACCTGTGGCACACATATAGCTACTCATAGTGTAAACAAATGTAAACAAAGAGGGAGAAGGCTCACATCACGCTACGGCAACCCACAAGGATGGAATGCAAAAAAGTCTGGAAAAACTGTGGTGAGAAAAAAATAAACTATATATATATATATATATATATATATATATATATTTAAACTCGAATTTGCAAAAAAAAAAAATAGTTTTAATCTACAAATTTGATATGTTGATTAAATCGATTTTTTGCCCAGCTCTATTTCAAATAAAATTACAAAAAGCACACATTGTTTGATACAGTGATCATTTTGACAGCAGATTTTGATTTAGTTTTAGTCACTGTCTTTTGACTACAATGCAACTTAGTTACTTAGTCATAGTTTAGTTTTAGTAAACTAAATGACATTAGGATCTGAGTCGACTATATCTGTAAAAGACAAGAGTGAAATCGTTTTTATCAAACCTTCAATTACCATTTTTTAACCTAATATGGAATGGGATGAAGCTTGTCCCGCCTTCCATGTAACTAAACTAGTTTTGAGTGGATACATTTCAACAAAGAGACTTAGTTATGATTGAATTTCGTCCCATGTGAACTACAGCTGAACGATTAATTGCATTTGCGATATTAAATAAAACGCAATTTTCTAATCGCAAAGGCTGCAATTTTTTATTTTTACATTTTTATTTAAATTTTTTAAATGTATTTATTTTTTCCTGTCCTGTCTTGTACTGTCCTGTTAAGTTCAGAGAGTGTTTAAGAAGTGCAGTCCACACGTTTACATGTTTCATGAAACGTGACGTTAAATATGCTGAAGAGGTAAAGCCACATATTTGTTTGCTTTATTGTTGTAATCTGTGCTTTAAAATTTACATTTTCTATTTATTTAAAGCTGAAATAAATCTGAAATTGTTTATTATGAAACAGATTGATTTATTGCTTGTGTTCATTGAAAAATACATGACAAGATGTCCTTGAAAAAATAATCACATATTAAATCGCAATATTGAGGGGAGAAAAAAAATCGCAATTAGATTATTTTCAAAATCGTTCAGCCCTAATGTGAACATTATAGTTAAGTTTTTATTAGTTGACAAAAATAACAGTATATTGTCCTTTACTTTTTGTTCACATGTATTTTCTTTTCCAATAAGTCATAGTCTAGGTATTGTCACTTACAAAAAAAATTTAGTTGATGAAAACTTTTAGTCAACAATTGTAACAGTTGTTTGATAGCTTGGTCAAAATTCCTTGACTTTGCTACTCATTTTCTGGAAATTTCCATCGTAATTTGCCAGAATTCTGTTGGATAATTGGCGAGAATTTTCCAGGCGTTTGAAAATAATTGAGATTTCATATGACTGTAAATAATGTAATAGTGCAACCTTCATCATATTTTTATCTACAACTTATGATAATTTCCAATTATGTTTCAGTCCTGTTGTTGCTTTATTTTTTTTAACTTTAAACAAAATCTTCTCGTGGGCTGGATTAGATGCTCATTCGGGAGCAAACTTGTCCCACGGGCCTTGGGTTTGACATGTGTCTTACCTCCTTCAATTCCTACTCACCTTGTTTGCTTGAGGCCTGCTGAGGCTTATGTAGTGTATGTGTGCCACCTTTGTTGCACCAGCAAAATGTTAGACAACAGACACTGTCGCGTCCCATGACCTGTCTGTCTGACCTCTGTCTTCATTCCTTCTGTTCTTCAGAAACATCAATCCTGTTAACTTCAGCATTCAAAGACAGTTGTTGAACGGCCCTGCTTGTTGTGACCAGCGAGCATATCTTCCTAAAAGTTTAACACATGTGCATATCCTATTTCATTTGTAACATATTTTCAGGACATTTTATGAGGACATCTCTATTAGCTCTGACTCATTGGTTTCATTCTGTTACGACACCCAATGACAGATGATCGACTTACTGGAAACAGTGTGTTTGATTTTTTTTTTAAACTTTATACACTGTAGCATTGTAGAAGTAGATATATATTAAAAATTATTGTGAATATTCAAAAATGACATTTTTACACTAATAATGTTATGTTTGTATAATTTTCAGTGGTTAGCTATGTGGTAAACTTCACAGCTACATTAAACAGATTAAGTGTCATTGGGACACACTAAACTATATTAGTTCCACTATTAAACACAGGCAGACACATGATACCAGAGGACGAAGATAAACACAGAGCCGGTTAAGGAACTGAAATCCTAAAATTAAAGTCAATTAATTAAATTTCCTCCCGCAGCTGTTTCTGTGAATCAATTTATGAACTAGTACTTTTTTTTTTTTTTAGAAATATTTTATTTAATCAAAAACAGCATCATAGCTGTACTAGTTCAGTGAGTAGTTTCCCTGTAATGGCATCATGTGCCTCTTTACATGCTTACATAACATTGCACAATGTTCTTTGTTTTTCTGTGACTGAATAAGGTTGTCTACTGTCTAGTATCAAAGACAATTTATTTCTAGAGATTGTGACATTAAACAACGTGAAAATAGTGTTTGATGCTGCGTGTTATGTGTTATAGCTAAACGGTCAGGATACGACAAGCAGAGGTGAAAGTAACTGATTTCAAATACTCACGTTACTGTAATTGAGTTGCTTTTATGGGTTTTTTTTAGTACATTTCTAAATCAGTGATTTTATTTGTACTTAAGTACGTTTTGAAAGAAGTAAAGCAATTTATTCCATTACTATACCCAACCGTTACTCAGTAAATTATAATTTTATTTTGTAAAAATGATCAACAGACATTGTGAAACTACAAAAAAATGAAATGACCAGACAACAGTCAAAAGCATCACATTATATCCGACCAACAATATTAAACGTAATGCACTGCACCAAAACAGCATTGAATGCTTATTTTCTCTGTTTTAGAGTCCACAAGTGTAGCTATACTACTTTTTATTTTTATTTTCAATAGAATTCATGCTTGTTATTTTATTTCAAAAGGAATTGTACATTTTGACAAATCTTTTTTTTCATACAGATGCCTTTGTGGGAAATAAATTAAGTTCCAATTGCGAAGAATTTAGTGTAAAGAAAGTGTGTGTGTCTATGCGTGCACTATTGGCTGTGGGTTCATGTCCGCTTCATTGTGTTGACGATGAGATACATTTTCCTCAGGTAAACAGAAGCTGGCTGCAAACTGCACTGAAGACACACACACACACACACACACACACACACACACACACACACACACTGGGTTGGTCGTTCAGTGATTGAACTGGAGTGTGAACAAGCATCAGGCTTGTGTAATCAAAGCTTTATCCATTTGCCACATGGCCAGGTGTTCAATGACGGACAATTGTCTGGCTCCCACTTAACTGTAAAGAATAAATGGTGACAAGGTTTTCCTTTAAATACAAGGACCAAAAACTGTTGAACAGAATAACAAAAATTCTTAAACTCAAGCTTGGAATTTTCTACAAAACCACAAGAGTAGCAGCAGCAGCATGGCTTGACCACATGACCCATGATTTCTCGAGAGTGTTGGTGGGACAGTTCAGGGCATGTGCTGAATGTGTGACTCCACTTCCTCATCTTATCTCCATTTCACTGTTTCAGATCCTCTTTTGACTGACAGTAGTGACAGTCTTGTTCGGTCTCTAGAAGAATGCTGTATCTATACAGCATATTCTGAGTTTGTTTTGGTTGTTTGTTTGGAGCTTTGCTTCTTGGTGTTAACACACCTGATACTACTTTTTTACTTCCAATATTATACAAATATTACAGATATTGATCCAAACCGATATTAACACGGATCACACATTACTTTATACCTATTTAGTAGTGTGGCATGTTAGAAAATGCTTGTTTAAGTGATATTACCCGAATGGAGAAGAATAGTTAGCAAGAGTAGGTATGAGGAAAAACTCACCCATAGCTTTTGTTTTGATTAATTTATGATCCATTTGACAATATTGAGTATTTCAATTATAAAAACTAGTACAGTGCCCGTTGGAAATATGCATTCATACAGTGGGGGCTTAAGTTGAGTTGTCAATTATGGCTAAATGAGTATGTGTTTGAAGGTTGGATGTACAAAGAGGTGTACATACTCTGTACTCTGTAGTGTTATAAGGAGGTATATTTGCGGGTGCAAAGTAAAATTGCGTGTGCGATTTCCCTTGTTTAATTCTATGGGACATGCGCATGATAAATGTGTTTGTTTTTTTACTCATTTTTAAAAAAAAATCATTTGATGTATTTTTCTGTAATGTATGTTTTTTGGAGTCATGTGTATTTTTGTATTTTTCTGTTGTGTTTTTGTGCATTTTTTGTATAATTATAGTTTTTTTTTTGCCATTGTAGTGTGATTCTGGAGTCATTTTGTGTATTTTTGTATCTTTTTTGGTGTAGTTTTGTGCATTTCTGTAGTCATATTGTGTATTTTTAATATAAATATTTTGCTTTGTGTAAGTCATTTAAATTTTTTTGTTGTTTGGTGTATTTTCCTGTAATGTATGTTTTTTGAAGTAATTTTGTGTGTTTTTTGGAGCCTTTTTGTATATTTCTGTGCATTTCTGTTGTAATTTTTTGTACTTTTTGTATAAATATTTAGTTTTTTTATTTTATTGTACTTATTTAGTATATTTTATTATAAACACATTGTGTGTGTGTGTGTGTGAGAGAGAGAGAGACTTGCTACTCTTTCAGATCTTTGTTAGTATATCAGTGTTAGCGTGGCTGCTCAGACGGCCCTCCCCCCTCTCCGGTCTAACCCACGATGATTTCAAAATAGAATGAAAATGAAAATAAACGTTTTGAAACGTAATCACCAAATAAGGCACAGTCAGAAAGTATGTTTCCTCAAAAGAGAAGTCCACAGGAGCTCAAAAGTTGTAGCCTTAAACAACCTTCCTCTCTCACACCTGTGTGGGCAGCGATTGGCTCTGGCCGCACACATGACTCTTGCTCGGGTGAGAAGCTGTGCAGTGAAATAAATATAGAGGGTGCGCTAGCTCCCCCTCACACTGAGGTGAAAAGTTGAATAGGTTTCACTTCTGGGCAAACTTGAATGTGCCGTCCAGGCAAAATAAACGCACACACGCAGACAGACAGACCATCTTTGATTTATTAATTAGATAAAATGAAATAAAAAAAATCTTTCACAACAAAAGCTAGTACATACCTACAGCCAAATGACAACAGAATCTGAAATGCTGAACAGATTTATTAGATTTATTGGTATTAAAAAACAAATTATAGCTGCACAGCAATAGTCAGGGCCAGGCAATTTCCGGCAAGGCAAGGAAAATGTATTTGCATAGCGCATTTCATACACAAAGAAATTTAATGTGCTTCACATGATTCAAAAGTGCAACAGAAAACATTTAAAAGTTTAAAAATCAATAAAAACAGTCATAGTTAGTGGAGAAAAAGAGTGCCAGTGTGAACACTTTAAAACTGGAGTAATGTGTTCTGACCTCTTTGTTCTGGTTAAGACCAGAGCTGCAGCATTTGAACCAGCTGTAGCTGTTTGATGCTCTTTGGGGGATTCCTGTCAGAAGACCATTACAATAGTCCAGTCTGCTGGAGATTAAAGCATGGACCAGTTTCTCCTGATCTTTCTGAGTCATTAAACCATTAATTCTGGAGATTTTCTTTAGGTGGTAGAAGGCTGTTTTCTGTTATTTATTTAATTTGACTGTTCAATGTCAGATCTGAGTCAATCAGAACACTAAGGTTTTTGACTTGGTCTTTAACTTTTAGAGATCAAGACTCGAGGTACTGGCTGCCAGCAGTCCTCTTTTCTCCACTACGAAAGACAATCACTTCCATCTTGTTATCATTTATTTGAAGGAAGTTTTCACTCATCCAGCAGTTTACCTTTTCTAAGCAGTCACACAACACCTCTATGGGACCAGAAGGTTCAGTGATAGGAATAGTTGCATATCATCTGCGTAGCTCTGATAATCAACCTTACAGCTCTGTATAATTTGACCTAAAGAAAACATATAAAAGGCTGAACAGAAGGGGTCCAAGAACAGAGCCCTGAGGGACCCCACAGGACATTGTTATTGTTCGGTTCAAGGTCACTTAATAAAATTAACAGGTCTAGACAATTAATGGAAAGAACAATTGGTCAGACTCTGATGTCTGTAGGTGCGGCCAGTTACTAAGGGGTCTGTTCTCCCGTCTGGACTTAAAGCAGAACTAAGTAACTTTTTCACCTTAATAAATCCTTCTCATAGTCCCTGTGAGGGTAATACAAGTGTTTATGGGGTGATCGGGGGGTCTTTCATCCCCCGCCTGCTGTCTCTGGCCAGAAAATAGCACTTGCAACTTTCCCTGCCTTCAACCCGGTGGCAGTCTTGCAGCTCTGTTCTTGTTGTCGCTACAACATGTACTGCTTTACGACAGCCCAAAACACACTAAAGGTGTGTTCACACCGAACGGGACTGTAGCGACTGCAGTACTTCAATCGCCCGTGATGAGATGCTTGAACACAGTGGTGCTTTTTGGTCACTTCATTGTGTATGTGTGTGTGTGAGGGGCAAGGTGACAGGGGAGACAACTGGCTGATCACTTCTCTTATCATTAACAGCACTGTTTCTATGGTATAAATGGTCAACTTACTGAGTTAGTAAAGCATGAGTTCACTCAGAATGTAGGCTTATTCAAGATTAACCGCTTTAATTTTGCCCCGGTACGTTTAGGAAGCCTCGGGGGTGCAGAGTTTTTACGACAATGACATAACCAAAAGGGACCTTTAGGTGGAGCACTAAGCGCAAGTTACTTAGTTCTGCTTTAAAGGGGACATATCATGCTAAATCCACTTTTTTAGCCCTTAAATGCATTTTGTTGTATATTTAGAGTCCTTAGAAGTACAGAAAAAATCTAATTAGTCTCTTCAGGTGCTCCATAGATATCTTTATATTCTGTTTTGCTCATATTTTTCAATCTGTTTCGATTTTTCTATTCTCTATTACGTTTTTTGAACTATTACATCACAGTATTTGCAGCGGAACTGCCAAATTAGTACATCAACTCCAGGTCCAACACTTCAAGCAATCCGCCATTTTTATTTCTCGCTTTTATTTTGTAGTCCAAGCTCAAGGATGCCGAAGTTACGAGAGGATAAGTCAAAATGTTCGGTTGTTGGATGTAGTAACCCACACGCTTCATTACACCGTCTCCCAGCATCAGAACCTTTTTGAAGTGCCTGGTTGAGTTTTATTTTTCACGGAAATGTACCCACATCTGTGGGTAAGGTCATTTTTGTGTGCACGAAGCACTTCAAGGATGACTGCTTCTGCAACCTCCGCCAGTATAAAGAAGGATTTGCCAAAAGACTTTGTCTGATTGAGGGTTCAATTCCTTCTATCATTGGAGACGACGAACAGAGCACTTCGGTAAGCTGTAAATAACGCTAAAAAGTGTGATGATAAGACGTCCCTGTCATTGTTTTGTTAGCATTAGCAGTTGCACCGTCTTCATATGTTAGCGCTGTGTACTCGTTTTAGATCCTTGATGATATGGCCTACGTGATTTAATTTAAGTCTAAAGTTTTCATTAGTCATTTCATTTTGCCGTTTTTGTCTTTGAAAAGACTGTATTAAAATGCATTTTGTGACGTTAGCTTGGCGCTAGCGTTAGCTCGGTGCTTGTGTTAGCTCACTTGTTAGGGTTCTGCAGGTTGATCATCTTCATTTTCATCTCGCTCTGCCGGGTCAGACTCTGACTCAAACATGTAAGGCTGGATGGACAAGTCTTCTGTTGTTGACATTTTGTAAATAACCTCTGAATAAAAAGTTTATGCGCTGCTACATAGCCGTATCTCTTCTATCAAACTACAAAAATGGCCGAGCAGGGTGGAGTTGAACCGAGTGTCACCTGAAGAGGGGGCGGGGTATGGAGTGTCTCATTTGCATTTAAAGAGACCGCACCAAAACGAGTTGCTCTCAGAAGCACATCTGAAAAGGGGTAGAAAAGGGGCCTGTGGAGCTATAATAATGAGGAATTCAGAACCAAGCATTGCAGTTCCGCTTTATATAGACCACAACTGTATGATTTATTTGTAAAAAGGAAGGATTTAAAACCATGATATGTCCCCTTTAATACCTTCATTTGCAGTCAGCTGTTAACAATTTTCCCATTTGTACAGAAATCTCTACCTAATTACTGTACATCTTTCAATGTCCACTAAGATACTCTTAGAGCCAATATCAGAAGTTGTCCCACCTGAAAAGTCAAACTGTTGCCTGCTATTTGCAGACCACTGATCTTTAAAACGCCCTCTGGGCTCTACTGACAAGATTTTAAGTGGAGTTCTGAGTATTTCTTGTATGTATGAAACCACCAACTATAAAGAGGAATTTTCTTTGCTTTTGGATTAAAACAGATGATCTTAAATCATCATGTTAATATTCCTACTGGTATCATTGTGTGAAGCAGATGATGCAACTCCCTATACTGAAGATATACCTCAATATCTATCTCTGATTGTTTTTGATGTTTTCCTGCCTCAACAAACTTAGTGATAAAAAGTGGCCAATAGCATTCAGCAAGCAGAAATCATGTTACCTATTGATTAGGTTGTTTTTGAGCAAGGAGACATCTGAATCATGCAGGACTGAGTCTGCGAGTATGCACTTGTGTGAAAATGTTAAGTTACACGGACACCCCTATTCTAGTTCTACTGTAGTTCTACGTCATAATTCCAGGCACAAGGCCTGCAGGGTTGCAGGTGACAGTTAGTGTCACCACAGTGGCAGTCAGACTGTGAATGACCCATTAAAAAAGTATGTGACAAAAAAGTTTTTCATATGGCTTTTTTTTGCACTTGCAAACAAACAAGAATAGGATTTCTTTTGCTGGATTTTAAAACAAAAAACAACATGTTGACATGCTGTCTGGGGTCAGCCTGGTCTGTTAACTGTAAGACTCTCTCTGCTTCAGCCACTGTTGGCTGATGGTATATGGTTTGCCGGTCACTTTTTCATAGCTGACATATTTTGAATTTATTTTTCTTTCATTTGAGACAGAAATTCATGTAAATCAGCATGTTTTATATCATTGTAAAAAAAATGTGTACACATGAAAAATAAATATAAATGTAAAAGCTAAATCAAAATGTAAAATCTCAACGTTAAAGCTAGGGTAGGCGATTTTCTCCAGATACACTTTTTAAGTTTTTGGTTGAAATTTTCTTTATGTCCTGACAGAAATTAAGATCTTATGTTCTCTGAAAAAGGAACGAAGAAAATCTGTCAACTGTAGCAGCTGTAATAAACCTGTAATAACTTCGACCAGTGAATAAAGACGGTTCGTTTTTTTAACCAATCACGTCTCTCTGTGTCCCTGCTTGTTCTCGACCCCTTGCGTACATGAGCCCACACTCAAAGTGCGTCACCGGCGATGGACTTAAAACATGAGTTTTTAGTCACGTTTTTTAACATAATGATAAAGTTAAGTATTTTCTTATTGCTGAATGAGACATGAGACCACGTAGTTTCTACACAATCCAAGCGATGAGCTGAGGCCTGCTACTCGAGCAGCGGTGCATGTGAGTGAGACGGAGCACAGAGGGGAGGGGGGAAGGGGGTAAAGGCGGAGCCGTCGGGGAAGCCGCATTCAAAATCATGCTAGCTTTCGAAAATCACCTACCCTATCTTAAATTGTATATCTAAATGTTAAATCGGTCACCAAGTGTGAAGCTAAATGTTTAGAAATTATGCAAAGGGGTGTGTGGAGTGTGGGTGGGGCTTCATGAAGGACAGGTGCTGACCTGCCCACTTTGTATAATTTTTTACTTTACAATTGGTGCCCGATTTAACATTTAGATTTATATTTAACATATATATTTAACTGTTACATTTACATTTGTTTTTCATGTTAACACATTTTAACAATGATATAGTACATGCTGTTTTAGATGAATTTGTCTGAAAATCAAAGAGAAATTAGGTAAATGTGGGGAAAGTGAGCTGAAGGTTCAAAATATGTCAGCTATGAAACACTGACAGAGTTTATACATTCGGCACCCCTTTAAGGTGGAAACAAAAATCGTGGATCCATCATTCAGATGTTGGTCTATCCTTCTCGCCTCCTCCTTGCTTTTCCTCTGAAGCTGTTACACATGATAGATATATAGAAATATTATACCTGACCTGAGCCCCACAGGACCCGACAGAATTAGAACGGACAGGCTGGCTTCGGAAACATTTCGGTCACGTCAGCTTCACGTGCCGCTGTGTACGTGTGCTTGTTGCCGCACATGGAGAACATACAACCTGTATGACTCAGCAGCAAGTTGAGGTGATAATATTCCACTAACTTAACATGAAAGTAAGCTGTAGTCTGGACAACTGGCAAGTTTAATTTTCTCCTGCTGCCCGACATAGATTGTGCCCTGGGTGGTCACTCACATTGCCCGTAGTAAAAACCATCCCTGGCTGTACCACATATTTTACAAACGATCTCATCAGATTTTTGTATGAAATTGTCCCATAAGAGCTCTATTTTGCTTGCTTCATTGCTGCAAAGTGGCCACTTGTTGCATGTTTTGGTACGTGTTGAAAATCCCATGTGAGTGGATTGACATAAGTACTAGAGGTCAACAGATATGGGATTACCGATTTAAAAAAAAAAAAAAAAAAAATTATTCAGCCGATATTTGAGGCCGATATTCTTTTTTTTTTTTAAAGCACATTGATTATGAAAGACAATTGAAACACTCTTAACATTTATTGAATTTTAAATATACTCGTACACAACCAAGTAAAACAAAAAGTACAGGACAGGTAAGTAGCAGTAAAGCACGACAATAATATCCAATGTGCAAGTAGTCGGTTTAAACTAAATACGTGTTTTAGGTATAACCATTCACTCCTTCCCTCTGTTCACAGCCACCACCATTATACTTAAGCTTCACACTTGTCACCATATGCACAACTACAACATCACATCTCACTCTCACTTTAAAATAATCAACTCTTCCCCACCCTTTCCGTTTCCTACCTTGAGTCTCTCCTCCCTGTTCCCTTCCCCTCACTTAGGTGTAACACTGTCCTCTCTTTTTATATCCTCCCTATAATAAAGTGTTTTTTACCCTTCATTAGGGAGGGCTGGTGATGCAAAAAAAAGAAAAAAATATTTTTTTTTTTGGCCGATGTCCAATCTTGAAAAAAGTCCACATATCGGCTGACCGATATATCAATCGACCTCTAATAAATACCTAATTTTAAAAAAAATAAGCGGTAGTATTATTTCAGTTTAAGTTTACAACCAAGCACTCTTTTTCTTGACAAATCAAACTTTGATTTGTCTAACTGAAGCTACTTTGTACTAAGCCATACTTCATGACACAAAGAAGGGTGGCAATAAAATAATCATTAGAGAGAGTGGAAAGCAAGCACACGTGCGCGTGCGTGTGTGTTATCCCTGAACTCATCTCCTGAATACCTTCCATTCCCGTACAAGGTGACTCTCACCCAAGCAAAAAGAAATGTTGTGTGGTTGCTTGGTTGCTGCACAGGTTTTCAACTATAAAAGTTGTCCACTCTGTGGTATTAATGTAGTGTTTATATCATCCAACGTGAACCAGGCTGCTCTAAAAATAACTAAAGGGGCCAATGTATTGTTAATGCGATATTGTGAGATAAACAATAGAACCCTTTAAGGTCATTAGATCATATATTTATTTATTCTGGGTTTGAAGGCTCGTATTTCACATCTGGGCAAACTATTTCTAAAAGCAGGTGAAATATTTAATTGAACCTTAAAACTTATGTTCATAATGAGAGGTCACTTCAGGTTAACTGGCATAAACTAGGTTCGCCTGCTATCTCGATTACAGCATTTCTTACATTATTCAACATAATAAGCATGTAAGTCCGTAACATTGAATGTGGTCATCACATTTTTCAAATTAAAAAATAAAAATATTTTGTCCAAATAGAACTATTCTTTCTAGACTTTCTAGTTTCTGCTTGGGCTGCACAATTTTACCTAAAATAACATCTTCTTTGCTGAAAACATTGATTACGATGTACAAAGATAAAGTAATACTGTAAACTGTAATAATCATGTTTAGTACAATGTATAATATCTCACATTCACAATCTACTATATTTTTACACCGAGCTCCTGTCTTATCCTGGTGTGTTACTTTGGACACTACATAAAAATGAAGCTGCTAACATTCGCTGCTTCAGGTTTTTTAGCTGGAATTTCGTTACCCTGGTAGTCATTGCAACATATTGCTCGTATTCTGATGTCAATATGCAGTCTTAACATCTGCATATTGTAAAGAATGTGGATCACAAAGGAAATGCATTTTAACCGGAAAAGTCTGTGACTGTATTTACTTAACACGGAGAGATAATTCATATCACACTTTGTGTTCACAAAGGTGTCTAACAACAATACAAACTAGAGCTCGACCAATTTATCAGTGCAGCTGATGAATTGGATAAATTTGAGCTATGACCAATTCATTTACTTCAGCCAATGGCCGATTAATCGGTCGGGTAACTTTTACTAATGAGATTCTGTGTCTCTGTTTTACTGCTTTGTGCAATATAAGCTGACACTTTTGAATAGACAGTAATGAATAAGATATTACAACACAGGGAGAACTTCATTGTTTAGTTACATTTTGCCTTTTATTTATGTTTATGGTTTGAGATTTGTTCAACTTTACATTTGGATATTTGTTTCTACATTGTATTATGAAAATTGAGTTGGCACCAGTTTTCCTTTTCTGATTTATCAGTTGCTTTAGTCCATATGTTCACAAAGTTACTAATTAAAGTTGCTTATTTTCGTTTAGTAATGTTTTTCTTCTTTGTCTTGAATTATATTTTGGGTATTAAAATTATATTCTGTGTATATTAATGTTGTTGTTTCATATTGTCTGCCAGTATTTTGGCTATTGACCAATATATTGGTTATGGGCAGATACATCAGATATCAGCTTTTCAAAACCCCCAATATTGGTATTTGCATCGGCCCTGAAAATCCCATATTGGTCGGCCTCTAGTACCACGCACGCACTATGTGGCACAAAGTTCAGTGTGCTGCCTTCATAGTCCGGAACAATGCATTTGATTCTGTCAAAATTAGCTGCTAACTCACTTCCGGCCAAGTCGCGACCTGGTGAGCACACACACGAGAAGAGGGAGAGAGGTCAGAAGCGCGCAACTCAAAGACATATTACAGACCTGCATTGTTAAGACCTTAGTGGAAGAAAAATTCAATTTTAGGACATTGTCATAAACAAATAATCAGTGCCGCTGCAACAACATAATAAAGCTGATATCTCAATGAAAACAGTAACGTATAAAACTTATTTATCAGCATGAATATTGGGGGAACATAAGGTTGTTTTAGTCTAATCATCCTTCAAATGTTATTTCCAGGTAGTCCAAAGCTGTAGTGGAAATAGTTTTGCCTTGTGACTGGACAGGAACATTGTCTCCCTGACCAATACTCTCACAGCTTTTGCTGGGCCTGCCCCTTGACCAAAATAACCCAGTAAATACGCTCTGGGCATTCTGAGAATTGGACCGGGCCCACTTGTGAATGCTTTGTGTTCAAACAAGAGTTTCTTGTCAATTGAGGGCTGCTACACCCCAGAGGACAATGACGGGGACAACCTGCCTGTTTGAACATTTTATTGATTGATTTGAACATTAAGATAAACTGGTGGATATAAAAGATGCCATCACCATATTTTAAGCTGACTAATACATTAAATTCAATGTTGTTTATCAATCTGCATAAAGAAGGCCTGGCTTCTGTTATTCAGGGGATGGACTGGAGGATGGACAATGATGTCCTGGCTGCATTTGGCAAGAACAAAGTTGGGCATCTTTCTCCCCCTACTGTTCTTTGTGTCACAGGTCACTTTCATAGTAACAGGAGGTAGTTGAAACACAATCATATACTGGGTCACGGGGCTAATAAAGTTCCAGTGAGATGACTAAACTGAAAAGTTCCTTGTTGTTGGTGACCAAGAGTCACTAAACTGATGTAAATCAAAACCAGCCAAAACTTTAAGAGTAACTAAACCCCAAAACAACTTTTGTTCTGCTGAATACAAATGTATTTGGGTATGAAGTAGTGCTGATATAGCATTTTGTAAGTGTTTTCTCACCTCTGCCCTTCTTTTTTTAAACATTATCTTGCTTTTCTGAAAATGTTCTTTCAGTTTAAAGCTAGGGTTTGTAGAATGGTGAGGCACTCCATGCCCCAGCTCCCCTCCTGACCGAAACTCTGCGAAACTCTTAGAGACTTCAGCTGGAATATAAAGCCATGGGACTGTCCCTTTTCTCAGCTTGGGAACGCACATCGAGTTTTGACGAGCAGCTCGAGCAGCCAATAGTAATGCTTAAAACAGGGATGGCCCTGTTGGTAGAAAGATCTGTGATTGGCTGAAGTCCAGCGTCATGCTCCTGTATTTCGAAAGCTCATTTACAGAGCCAGGAGAAGGAGCAGAGATTCAGTCCACTCAGAACACTTTGGATTACAATATGCAATACAATATAATAAAATGAATATGGATTTTTGACTAAATAAAAACCAAAAAAACCTACAAACTGCAGCTTTAAGTTGTGCTGACATGCAGAGGATGCAGCGCTGTATTTGTGGCTTTGATTTAGTAGCACGTTAAAGCAGCAGTGAAAACCATTATCAGTACAAGAGATCATAGGGGTTGGGGACGGGGTTATCCACAAACTTTTATCAGTTTATGAAAAAAAGCCCAGTGTTACTTAATGCCTGGAAACGTATTTAGTAAGTAGATATAATGCATTAAACTAGTGATGACATTATGATATTTTTTTGGTGCTTTATTATTCACGAGTGCAGTGCCCGTAGGAAGTATGTATTGCTATAGAAGTGGGAGGTTAAGTAGCTTTTTCATGGATGGCCAAATAAGGTTGTGGTTGAAGTTGGGACGCCAGGGACATTTAAGTTTGTTGTGAAATGTGTAGAGTGATAACTATTGTGTTTAAATTTATTTAAATTAATAAATTCAGAAAATGCAACGCACCAGAATGCCTGGAAAAACACTTTGAGACACTCACGTTTACGTGGGAGCTTTAATTCCTTTTTAATTCAGAATAAAAGTTAAATCATCTTTAAACTGACCTTGTAAACACTTAATTCCTAATGCAAATTTTACTACACACACACACACACACACACACAGACGGTTCACGGTTGGTTCTCTTCCGGCCGGGACTGGCCGCCTCCAACCCGGCCAACAGCGCTGCCGCCACCCGGTGATCAAAGCCAGCAAAGGCTCATCAGTCCTAACTCCACAGTGATGATGTCATCAGTCCCAGCTCTCCAGTGATTGGCTCTGGTGTGCACGTGACGGTGCTGGCTCTGCTCCCGGTGGACAATTTTATCAAATAATTCATTAATGGTATCATTGCAGTCCAAACAAATCTGACGTCGCACACCTTTGAACCAAGCATCAGCCATGTTGAAAGTCACAGGTCAATCTAAGCCTCATCCGAAGAGATATTTGAGGAACACACACACAGACAGTGCTCCCTTGCTTTATAGATAGACTAGTGCAGTGCCCGTAGGAATTATGTATTGCTATAGAAAAGTGGGAGGTTAAAACAGAACTAAGTAACCCTTAAAGGTCCCTTTTGGTTATGTCGCTGTCGTAAACACTCTTCACCCCCGCCTCCTGCCCCACCTCACAGCTACATTTGCTCTCCAAAGACGGTAGCAACCAATCACTGAAAAATCCTAATACAACAGTGACACTAAGGGTGCTTTCACACATGAGGACAAGAGACAAGTAAAATAAATGAATGATGTGGGAGTAATACAGAAGGGAGTGTGAAAATGTGTGTGATTGTTTGTTTGCGTGCTGACAAAGTGGCTCTGAAAATGGATGGGTGGATAGATGGATGGATAATTGTGTGTGTGCTGCCTGATGGACCGCTGCGTTGCGTGTGTGTGTGATTACTGTGTTCCGCTGCTGAGCTGTCACTGCATGGAGTTGCTTCGTTTTTCTAAAAAAGGTCTTCTCTGCCTTTTTTTTACTGGCTCCGCCATGATATAAGTTTGAGAAAAGTGAATTTGTAGACAACCGTGTGCAGCCACGGGACTGGTCATAATCTAGCATTAGTTTGTAATGGGCTGCCGTAAAGCAATACGTCTTGCCACCGGGTCGGAGGCAGGGAAAGTTGCAAGTGTGGTTTTTTCAATAAAATGTACAGAAAATGTTAATGCTTCAAAGAGTGGCACAACAGACAAAGTATTAAATAATAATATGTATTAAATAATAACTAAAATAAATATTCATCATATTTACCACATTTATCCTATATATTTATCCTTTATTCTCTATCTATCCTTTATTTATCCCTCATCCTTTATATTTATCATTATTATTATTATTGTTGCTGGCTTGTTTCTTTGTTTTTTGTTACGGGCACCGACTACCAAGTCAAATTCCTTGTGCTGTCTTAAAAACTGTACTTGGCAAATAGAACATTTCTGATTCTGATTAGTATTGTTAAATAAAGACTTTGACAACCAGCTCATTTATTTTCTGGTGTTGATTATGCCAGTTTGTAAAGCTTATTGTATACATTTGCATTCTGTTGTGCATGTGTGGGTGTGATTTTAAACTTTAACTTGAGTTATTCTCCTGTATCCCAGAATAATCCACTGACAATGGCCTAATGGCTGAAAACAAAACAAATCTGCTGCCATATATGAGTGTGCAGTTTTTGATGCAGAATTGTTATCGTATGTAAATACTGTTTGCCGCTTGAAGAAAGAGAATGGCCTGAAGGAGGACTTGCACACTGACAGACAGTGAAAGAGAGGGAGGAGTAAACTCGACATAAGGCTCTTGTTGTTTCAGACTACTGCATTATGCCTGATTTAAGGGAAGAGAAGGAGGAGGTGGTGGTGTGAGAAGAGGATACTGAGCTGGTTTTAGAGCGGGAGGAAGGTGACTAATAGACACTGTCACTTAGGCTACTGTAACCCGGCAGTTGCAGGGAGGAGTGGCTTCATCACCAGTGAAGCGGCATATGTATGTGTTAGTTGGCTGAACCTGCAGACACTGCTTGTGTGCGTATGTGTACCAACATGTGGAGTAGCTGATTTCACCAGGATATACCATGTTTTCTTTGGGATAGCTGTGGAACATTCCGGTAAGAGCCTGAAATACTTGACAAATGTGAACTTAGCATTGTATGCGAAGTTATTTTAAAACTTGAAAGCTGAGTTTGTTTATGTGTGTTGACTGTAAACCAATGGTAACACTTGTCCTTGTTTTTTACATTTGTGGGTATTTGTCAGTGATTGGGTTATAGTTTGAAGGAGAACCCAAAGTATTGTGAGAATGAAATATAAGTGAGAATTGAATCCACATTGATAAAGGTTGAATTATTGTGCATTTCAATGATTGTGTGTGTGTGAGTGTTTTTGTATGTGTTGAACCTGTTTTGTTATAGAGGAAATAAATCGTTTTGCTGGTTTCAAAAACAGTTACTCTACGGTTAGCAACTCTCAGGATCAACATATCTCATGAGTAAACCTATTCCAATCACATGTAGATTAACAAACAGGTTTTTGTGTTTCCCCTGGCCTGTCTGCAGAGGGAAGTTGCTTCAGCTCTGACTTATCCAAGCAGATGTGAAATCTTATGGACGAAAAAAAGAGGAAGTGCTTTTAGGTTTGTATTGATGATGCATCTAAAAAGTCTTTCCAGTGTCTCGTTTAGACGTTCTTGGAGCTAGAGTTTAGGGGAAGAACCGTTTTTTGTTTCTTCTCAAAAGATGTGTTCATGTTTTTTTTTTTAATCCCTCTGTCATTTCTCTCTAATCAGGTAGTCAGAGCGGACCGACTCACTTTTTTGGGACGAGCCCATCCCAATATGAATAAGTTATTCAGAAGCGACAAAATTCAGGAATAATGTTGATGAATGATGAGTGAGTGATTCATTCACACTAGTACAGTGCCCGTCGGAAGTATGCATTCATGTGGGAGCATAAGGAGTATAATTGTGTATTTTTGTATCTTTCTGTTGTCTTTTTGTGCATTTTTTTGTATAATTATTGTTTTTTGTTGCCATTGCAGTGTGATTCTGGAATCTTTTTGTGTATTTTTGTATCTATTTTAGTGTAGTTTTGTGCATTTCTGTTGTTACTTTTGTATAAATATTTAGTTTTGTGTATTTTGAGTCATTTTCATATGTTTGTTGTTGTTTGGTGTATTTTTCTGTAATGTATGTTTTTTTGGAGTAATTTTGTGTTTTTGGAGCCTTTTTGTATATTTTAATGCATTTCTGTTGTTATTGTTTTTTTTTTTACTCATTTAGTATATTTTAATTTTTATTATAAATACTGTGTGTGCGTGTGCGCGTGCCAGCCATCTCCTCTGTGCGTTATCTATTACACATGCGCGCGCTTCTTGCACATAATCCGTCGCAGGTTGTTAAGAGAGACACGGTAACTACGGTACGCCAGTTAAGTCAACTATGCTGTACACCCCCTCGACTAACAGAAAAAGTTGGTCACACCAGTGCCACCACTGGATAAGTTCCACACATCCACACATCTGTTACTAAACAACAGATAATTCCTGCCAGTCGGCACAAAGTGGACAAAATGTAGTAAAGACACACATTAAACCTCAGGTTTTTCATTTTAACATCAAAGGATTTCAAAGTACTCACATTACTGTAATTGAGTTGCTGTTATGGATACTTGTACTTTTTAAAATATATTTCTAAATCAGTAATTTTACTTGCACTTAAGTACGTTTTAAAAGGAGTAAAGTAATTGGTTACATTCCTCCACCCAACCATTACTCAGTAATGGTTAGGTTTCTTGGGTTCAGGTTGTGGTTTGTACCTATTACGTTGTTACCTACATAGCACATTTGGCACAGCATTGTTTTAGAGTTAATAAATGTAGCTATACTTAGAGCCTGATAATTTTTTTTATTTTGATTTAAATTCATTGGTAATTCCAGCAAGTTCATTTTGTCTTTTTTTTTTTTAATAATAGTATAATAATGAATTAAACCTTAACATATTTATTCATTGGCGATATTTCATTTAAAAAAAGAATGAAAAAAAAAAAACATTTTGACAAAACTTTTATTTTATACAGATGCCTTTGTGGAAAATAAATTAAATTCTCATTGTGCAAAATTTGGTCTCTTCCTTTTTAAGTTTATACATGAGATTTTTTATACATGAGATTTTACCTGAATGCATGGGAACCATGGCAAGATTTATAACGTGGCGTGTGTGTGTGTGTGTGAATCGTAACTTTTACTTTGAGTACTTTAATTGAGCTACTTTTTTCTTGTACTTGAGTATTTTATGTATGACTTACTTGTACTTGAGTACAATTTCAATCAAGTACCAGTACTTCTAATAGAGTGGGATAGATCAGTACTCTTTACACCTCTGGGATTTGGGCACTGGTAACCGTGAACCTAACCCATTTATTATATCCTGGAAAGGGTCACAAAGCACTGGAGTATTATGTCTGTAAATGGGATGTAAATGTGAAAGACTGTAGACGGGTACCCACTACACAACACCAAGCTGAGCTACAATCCTCTGCATGAAAGTTAATAAGAACATCAGAGAATTTAATTTTTTCATTTTTGCCAAAATATTGTCTGTATATGCGTTTGGAAGTTGCTAAACACTTTCCTCTTACTGTTCCTGCTCCCTCTGCTGCTTCTTTTTCCTGCTACCAAAATTCATTTGCATTGCTATTTATTCCATTTGTCCTTGTTTTGTTGTTTCATTATTTATTACCAGTCTTTTTCCCCTCATTTATCTTATGTGTGTCTTTGTTGTGCTTTACACCTTCATGGCTACTCTTCATCTTGCATTGCCCCGTGACATCCTGCGGCCGCCAGCTTTCTGCAGCTTCCAGACATGTAATCAGGAGAATAATCCGAACCTGTACGCCCTTTTCAACTCACCTTTTCTCCACAACAGGTAAATAAATGCGTGTCTGTTTGTCTATTTTTTAATGCTTCAAAAGACTTTTAAAGGTACTCAGCTGTTTGGTGATTTTAAGCTGCGGTGGTGAAACTAAACACTATCTCAGATATACAGTAAATTACCTTAAGTGTATGGGAAGTATGTGATGTATGAGTTTAGGCATGAGGAGGTAAAAGGATGGTTAACATGAAAATGTGGTTCAAAATAATCATACATATATAGGTGTTTGGTGTGACATGCTGTTAATACCTAGTGCATGTGTATGTGTGTGCATGATAGGGCTATGCGATATGGACCAAAATTAACATCTTGATATTTTTTCTATAAAAGGTGATATATTTGATAAAAAACTCTTAAAGTCTTACCAGAAAGACAATTCTAGGTTAAATGTGCTGATGCAAAATAGGTCAATTTAATGTAATCATTCCCGCGAGATCAATTTTGTCTTCTTTTTGAACAGTATATCTCCAGACTGTATGTCTTCAACTGCAACAGAACTCCTCTGACAAAGAGTCAGTTGACAGTCGAAACATGTAGAAACATCTATCTATCTATCTATCTATCTATCTATCTATCTATCTATCTATCTATCTATCTATAAAGCAAGTAATCTCTATCTGTTTGTTTGTCTGTGGCTCAAATATCTCTGCGGTTCAGGGACAGTCAGAGCTGAGACTTTCAACATGGCTGCTGCTTGGTTCAATGGTTTGCAACGTCGGATTTGTTTTGACAACCCATCCCCACACCCCACGGGAGTGGACAATTTTAAGAACTGATGTTGACAGGTAGTCATGGTAACTCAGGATAAGTTAGATCTTTTTGTGAAGTGTCTTGCGATAACATGTATTATGAATAATACTGTACGTGTTATCGCAAGATCGATTGATAACTACAATATTAGCTTGTTAAGCTAATTCAATCTGATTTAACACAAAAGCATATTCAATAAAAATAAAGACTTCCAAACAAAACTTAACTGAGCAGCATTAATCCCACAAGAAACTCAACATTTTGCTGTGCACAATCAAAGAAGCTTTAAAAACATAAAATCTACAATATCAGCTCTCATAACACTTGTGGAATTTGGGTTTTTAAATAAAAGGTGGATGGATAAAAGAACACAATTAATTATTAATGCCAGGTGACAAGACAAATGTGCAGATACTCATCATCGTTGCTGTCTTTACTTTCAAATTATTGTGTAAAAAATGGAGCTGGTCAGCATGCTTCTTTTCACTGTGCTCTGCTGTGCAGTTACGCTGCCATCCGTGTTTCTAGACGGGTCGGGTGGGTGATTGGTCGACATCTCCGCCGACCCCTTGCGCCAACTGTCGTGGTCCAGTCCCCGTGTCGGAGCGCACTGAGGACAGTCCGTGCCGGGGGCGAGGGGACTCCGTCCCTACCGGAGAGCGGAGAGGGCTCAGCATGGTTACCATTTCCACGGCCCCGGTAAGCGGCGAGTTGGCAGCGGGGCGGTGCCTTCGCCACCGGGCCCTTGTCCGCACTCCTCGGAGCTTAAATACGTGGGCGATTATTACAGCTAAAGGGCTGCAGGGGTCCTCAGAGAAAGATGGATGTATGTGTTTCTGGTTTATTCAGATTAAAAAGAGAGTTAAAACAACCCGTGCACAGCTGGGAGTCCCTTTTGTGTCCAAGTGTGCAACAATTATTACGACGGTACCAATTAAAAATGGAAAAAACAACAGAAAATCCCCTCTACATTGCGGAAAACTGAACCTAAGGGGCGCCAAAATTACAACATCGGGGGCCCCTATGCTCAACAGCACTGGCAAGAACCCTGCCGATACCGGCAAAAAAGGCAATGAGCAGAACTCTGATGAAGACCGGCAGTTGACAGTCGAAACATGTCGGGAGATAAAAAAAAAAGTCCTGAGAAATCTTGTCTGAATAAAGGAAACCTCAATTTAACATACAGGTACATTTATTAACAAACAGCTGAACCATGCGTGCCACTTTTGACTTTTTCTCCTATAAGGGACAGCATGTGCGAGTGAGTTCTGTCATGTAGTGTCTAGGGGAAGGTCTTGGTTAGGACACATTCAGAATACCATTTAACTGTGCTTTTCATGCTGTTCTGAGAAGTAGCGTATGACTATTTTCATAAAAAAGCTATAAAATAAAAATGTATTGTTATAGGTAATATTGTAATTTTTTATTTCGCCAAAACAGAAATCACGATATATCTTGACTCTCGATATATTGCCCAGGCCTAGTGCATGAGTGTGACCTTTGATAACAGAGTAAAGGTGCTTTGGGGCACCTTCTAACTCACCTTAATACTCAGGGTTGTAAGGGTCTGCTGGTGTCCAGAGCACATTAGGCCTATAGAGGGGTACACTCTGGGCAAGATGTCAGTCTGTCACACCGGACCATCACTTATAAACAGACGCACCACTTTCAACACCCATTCACTACTTTAAGCAATTTAGAGACAGCGATTATCCAGAAATCCATAAAAAGATTCCCACGCAATCGCTGGGAAGCCAATTTCTTAGAGGAAGGACCATGAAAGGACTTAATACATTTTCTTTTCAAACAAAGAGGAAAAGGAAAATCTGTGCTTTGGCTCGAGGGAACAAACTGTTCCTGAAAAGGAGAAGAGACAGTTGGGTTCTATTTTAGTCATTAGAACAGGCAGACAGTTATCTTGGAGAAAGGGTGTGTGTGTGTTTTGGCATTTTATTCCTACAGTAATTAAAAGGCTAGCGATGTAAGTTTGGTGTCCTTTAAAAGCCTAATTCTGAATTTTAAAAAAATAAATTAAATGAAATAAAAATGTATTCCATATTTCTTAAGTGTAAGATTTGTAAGAAACTGAATAAAGTAATTATTATTTATTTAATTTTTTATTTTAACAAAAAGTGACCTTCAGGAATTTCTTTTTATTTATTGCTTCTGTACAAAAAAAGTTTCCCAGATGTTAAGAATCTGAATACAAATGTATTTTAATAACCATTATTCATGGTTGCAGATGACTTCAAGTAAAGTGTAAGTGTGTGTGTGTGTGTGTGTGTGTGTGTGTGTGTGTGTGTGTGTGTGTGTGTGTGCTGAAATAAATGTTGGCCGTCAGAAAGGCCTTCCATGGCATTGAATAGTCCCTTCTAAAAATATACACTGCACAGAAATAACAGTGTGTCTGTCAGCACCGTGGCCTTACACTGCCCCACATGTTTACACTTTAGTGTGTGTGTGTGTGTGCGCTTGCAAAGCATGTTTTTAACCTGCATGTGTTACTCACCACTGGTGCTTGTGTATTCGTTTGTTTGTTTGTAACGATTAAGTGGCCGAGTCCAGCGTTGGCCTTTGACCCAGGCTTCCTCCGCTCTACATCCTCCTACTGGCTGTCAGCGTTTGAAGTAAAAGGGTTGTGACACAACACACAATCCCTGCTGTGTGCACCACTGCGTCACAAATGTCCCCAGTGGATGTCAGCCAATGAGAGGACCATGTGTGGGAGATCCTGCTGCCTGGTAGTGGTGTGTCATCATATGATATCAGGAAGTGATATCCTGCATATGTATAAGACTTACCGGACATATTTATATGCATTTGCATAATGGTCTTAGACAGTGTCATGTAAACATAGTCATCGTAATATTGTGTGATGTAGTAATAATAGAAAAAAAATCTAAACTGTAAATTACATTTTTCAGTTACAATTACATTTTCAATTATCCATGTTCAATTACAATTCAATTATGATTCTGGTGACCAGCATTTTTTTCAGTTACAATTAAATTACAATTATTGTGATCCTCAGAAAATCAATTACAATTACGTTCTCATTTTCTAGATTTTAAATAAAATTAATCA
The DNA here is from genome assembly GCF_900634775.1 of Gouania willdenowi. Lineage (NCBI taxonomy): Eukaryota > Metazoa > Chordata > Actinopteri > Blenniiformes > Gobiesocidae > Gouania > Gouania willdenowi. Next base: position 23,520,664 of record NC_041048.1, on the reverse strand, counting down.
CAATTACTGAGCCTTAAATAAATAGCGTAATAAAAGTAAATTTTTTATCATCTAATTTAATTCCTATCTATTGGTTACGGCTTCCTAATCAATTAAATTATAGGTTCTAGTATTTTTGGTGTGGACTTCTGAGCCTTTTTTGTGTCACACCCCTCGATTTCAATTTTTTTTTTGAAATGGTAAAATGTGGAAAAGCTTGATATGAAACATATTTTAATAATTGTTAACTACATATGTAGAACTGTACATAGAACTGTAACATGGTTCCCCAATTTTGCATTAAATTATAATTGACAATTCTTATAGATTTTTCATGGCAATTACAATTACAAAGGTAATTATCTAAACTCAATTATAATTTAATTATGATTACGGCAGTAACTGTTTTTTAAAATTACAATTACAATTATAATTATGCCATAATTGTAATTTATTATTAATTACAAGTTTAATTGACCCCAACTAATGTCATTACGCTGGTGCCTCTTAAACATCCCAGAGTCATTAATGTAAATACAACTTAAAGTAACAATTCTATCTCAGTGTTTTGTGGTGGATAAATTGTTTCCACTTAAGCAAATTTTCCTCAGAACTAAGAATTTTCCATGGAACAATCTGGGTTTTGGCTGTTGGACCATCGGTGTAGGAATGCACAATACTTTTCAGTGCAGATTTAACAGAATTTGAGCACTTTGAGTGTGTTTGTGTTTGCAATCATCCAAACAACTTGTGTAGCAAAGTCACCTGTGAAACTCTTATTTTGCAGTGAAACAATAACTACAAAATGTCTTTTAATTCTAGTAAGGGTTTACTAAAAAAAAAAAAAAAAACTATAAATTTGTCACTTTGCATGCAGCGTTGAAGAATGTTGTACCTTTGAAATGAGTATTTCCGCAAATTGGTTTGGTCTGTTCTGCCTGTTTATATACAAGTTTCAGTGTGAACGGCTGCATGAGTTTGTGTTTTTCGTCCAGGCCATCTAATGGGCACAAAGCAGGCAGTGTGTGCCCCCTCGGGTGCTGAAATGTACACTTCGGACAACAGGCGGCTTCAGTCCTTCTCAATAGGAGCTGCCCTTCTTATTGTACCTCACACACAATGAGCCGTTTTCTTTCTTTGTCTTATCGCTCTCTCTTTCTCTCTTTAGGACCCTATAGAGACAGTGTTTTTGTCCAGACAGTCCACAAATTAGATTTTGACTGATGTTGTTCTCTGTGTCGTTGTGAGTTAAAGCATAACATCAGCCAAGGCGTTTGACAACAAAAGGAACCTGGAACTGTTTCACCTTTATGACCGCGGAGACAGTTTATCGTGCCAGAATAACCACATGTACATTGTAAAAGGGGAACTGTCTGCAAGGGACTCCCCACCAAATGTTTGTGAGAACGTGGGCGACCGTGGCTCAGGTGGTAGTGGGTCGTCTTCTGATCGAGAGGTTGGGGGTTCTAGGACTAGTGCCTTGCATGGCAGTCCTGCCCCACTGGTGTGTGAATGTGAGAGTAATTGGGTGAATGAGCTGATATGTAAAGCGCTTTGAGACTGCTTCAGTGTGGTGATAAAGCACTATATAAAATCAAGTCCATTTAACAACGTTTTATTCTGGCTCACATGATGAACCAACAACATATGACTTCCACATGTCCTTTTTCCCGTCACAGGGGAAGCCACATTATGGTTAAGAGATACTAGATGTATTCTGACCAGAGGATTTTAAATGTCTCTATTTTACGGAAAGATTCAAAGGGGACAATATATTTTAATCTGCCCTTGACAAATCGGCAATTCATTGTGGTTTATGACCAGATTACTGTTAATTCCTAATCATTTAATTTGCAAATTATAATCTAATATCTTAGATGAGGTGTTTTTATATGAAAGATGTCAATAAAGCTGTCCCTTTCATTGCATCTGATATTTAATAGATTTTTGCTATTTCACAGTAATACATCCAGTATTATGAGTACTAGTAGAACTAAAGAATGAACCTTTTTCTAAAGTATTTTGATTAATAGACTCTATATATATATATATATATATATCATGTTAGTATGAGTTTTTGGGTGACTACTGCTAGGAAGTAAGATATGTGTAAAAGAAGAATCATTTTAATTGTCAAAAAAAAGCGGACTTATTCATCACTTATCTGCTTTTAACACAAAAAGTTAAATATTAATCAACAGACCACCAGCTTTAATTTGTAACACATTTTTATTATTGTATTTTTTTCTGTTTTTTGACAGATTTAATCATATCTTTGTCTTTTCAGTCATTAGATTTAATTTTCATTTTAATCTAGTTTCATTTGACTAAATTAAAAATAAATAGATTTTTTGAAATACCTATTGCAGTTAATGGTATGTTCCCATAAACAGAGATAACTTTTAGTTTACACTTGTTGTTAGATTTGCCCCTACATCACAAATAACACATTTTTATCTTATCAGAATTGTAGTCTTTCTGCTTTTGTTGGGATTGAGTTCCACTGTAATAAGATGAAAAAGTAAGCTGAAATAAATAACGGATTAGTCACCAGCATTAACAATAGTGATTAACATACTGCAGATTAAAGAAGAGAGAAGTTGCTTAAAAAAACTGATGATGGCCTCAAAAATACTATATGATCATTGGAGGTGATGTTAGTTTGCCTACATTAGACCTTGGAAAATGAAAAGCATATCTACATGTGTTTATTTCCATCTAATTGTGTTAGTTTACAGTGAAAAAGAGAGTTGGATTCCTGTTTGACATTTATGGATTTGAACATAAATCTAAAAAATCACAAAAATTACTGGTTTTAGAGAAGCAAGATTACGAGTACAGTTGTGAGCACATAATCTTGTAGACTACCAAATGTTTGTGAGAATTACAGTTGGTATTTGCCTGATTTAGCTTAGTTACTGTTACTATCATCTATCTATAAAAGCAAGGAATCTCTGTCTGTTTGTCTGTCTGTCTGTGGCTCAAATATCTCTGCAGTTCAGGGACAGACAGAGCTGAGGCTTTCAACATGGCTGCTGGGTTAGGTAAGGGTGTGCGCCGTCGGATTTGTTTGGACGCCTCACTCCGATGCCCCACCTCCTGAGTTGACGGAATGTCGTCAGTCCTAGCTCTACAGTGATGATGTCATCAGTTAGAATATTAGAACATTGGAGCATAGGGTTGACATCATCACTGTAGAGGTAGGACCAATGTTCCAATGTTCTATAGCAATACATACTTCCTACGGGCACTGCACTAGTATATTTAAGTCTCAACATTGTTTCTTGTGTTGCCTTGAGTTGTTTTGTCCTTCTTTTCATTGAATGGGCAACATCTGCAAAAATGATGATTTTAAAAGCTTTACCTTTACAAAGGTAAATGCAAAAGCTGGAACTAATTCAGTGAATTTTATGAATAAGCCTTTTTTCTTTTTTTTTTCTTTCTTTTTTGTGAAATGTTTTTCAGCTTCTTCTACTTATCGGGCTGGACTGTGTTACGTTAACGGCAGCTCGCCCTCCCCTGCCCCCTCGCCCCCCAGCAATGGCCTCACGCATTGGGCTGCGGATGCAGGTATCACACTACTGAAATCTACCACTCAGTATTCTACATTAAAATGTGGGCTGTTTGTGAGAAAAATCTCTGTAAAATAATCAGATCTGGTGAGTGTCATTACAGTCCAGGTACTGTATGCCACAGATTTCAAGGTCATAAATAGGGAGATGCACAAACTGTATTTTCAATTTGAATTGTCAAAAATCAATAATCAATGATGAAAAAGAAATGTCAAAGCCAATGTCTCTATAACATTAACTGGTAAATAGATTTGAAAGATAGCTTATACAGTATAACACAGCAAGGCATCTGCAACACTCTAAAACTGGTCCTCTTTTGTGTGTGTGTGTGTGTATTTTGTGTGTTTGTGTGTGTGTGTGTGTGTGTGTGCGTGTGCGTGCATGATGTGTCCAGCTGATGCGAGACCAGCTGCAGCAGGAGGAGCAGCGCGAGCGGCAGCAGCAGCAGCAGAATGCAGCAATGCATTACATGCAGCATCGAATGTCTGGGCCACCTGCACCCACTCTAGCAATCAGTGCCCCTCAGCAATACCAAAGCATGCAGGTCCCTGTTGAGGTCCTTAAGGTCAGTGCATGTCAAACCTGATCGCTCTGAACGACAATAAACATTTGGCAAAATAAGATTACATTAGTTCTAACTTTTATGAAGCATTATTTCTTATTTCTTTTCTTTTAAATTAATGTTGAATAGCTATTTGTTTTATTTGAGAAACTTTCAGTTAACAGTGCTTCCTCTGTCTGATATACTAGTTTTTCTCAAATGGGGGAACCCAATGGCACTACAGGGGGTACTTGAAAGAGAGAGAGGGGAAAATTAACAAATGAAAGCATTAAGATTAGGGGTTTTATAAACAAAATGACAACAAAAAATACACTAAATAATTAAAAGAACAAACAAACAACAACAAAATACATAAAATGACACCAAAAACAGACACACGAAGAGAGAACAATAGTTACTATTACCAGCACCACACAAAACGATAACAAAGACACACTAAATGAGAGAAACATACACAGGAAAATATACAAGACTACTTCAGAACGCACAAAAATAACAGAGAAACACACAAAACGACATAAGAAACAACCGAACTCCACCAAAAACACACACTGAGAGAGAACGACAACAAAAACACAGAAAATAAGAGAAAAATATACTGAATAATAAAATGAACAGACAACAACAAAATACACAAAATGAAAAAAAAAACACACAACATGATGATAGCTTGGTTTCACATCAGGAGGGAGATGACCAAGTCTTTTCAGGAGGCACTATATACAGTCTCATTCCACTTATTTACAAAATGAGATTCATTAAAATATGTGTTATCACTCATTCATTGCGTCAATATGTTTTTTCACAGAATTCTGAGCAAAATGTTGTAGTCGGATGAACGGGGCAGTAGAATTCAAAAGTGCTTGAGCCAAAAAAGTTTTAGAACCACTGTGACATACAATGGAGGAGGTATTCTAAAAGTATTTGTCCTGAAACATGACAACTAGTAAACTGTAATCTACTTCTATCAATCTGCTCATGATCTTTCTTCATTGGATTGTTAAATGACTAGCAAAATGCTTAGAATTATGTGTACTTTAAAGCAGCAGCAAACAAAGCTATTAATGAGGATTGCAGATGTAACAGCAGAGGTTGGAATGTACTTCTGTCAAGCTAAATGGGAGGCTGAAGCACATTCATTAGTCAAATCACATGTACTGTAGCCCCTGAGGAATTGGCATTGACACCGGAACACAGAATAGAGGAACAGGTTTGAAATACACAGAAAGAAGAAATGCAAAGGAGCAGCAAGTGGGTAGGGAGACAGTAGAGGGAGATAAGGGAGCTTTGACATGTGTTGCGATAGGACAGACAGGAGTAATGCAGATAGTCTGAGTCAGACAGCAACAGATAAAGCTGAGGTGACATTTTACCCGATTCCTGAAATTCTTGTGTGTCTTTATCTTTGATTATGTGTATTTATGTAAACGTGTGCATGGATTGACCCTACACTCAATTATGTGTTAGCACATTGGTTTTTGGATACTTTAAACTGCAACAATGTTTAATATTCACACTCGATTCATCCTGCATTGACAGCTCACTCTGCAGGCATTTTTGAAGGTGTGGGTGAGTAAGTAGAATTATGTTTATAAAATCTTTCTGTTTTGAGGTGTAAGTGTCTTTCCTTTGGAGATAAGATCGAGTCGTCTGTCATGTCAGCATGTCAGCGTCAGTGGTCGTCTTTGGACTTCAGTAGTGTTGATAGCGCTGAGCCACTTAGGTCCCATTTCTTGGACACAACCTCAAGTCAAATTTACAAACCTGTTTTTTATGATCTCAGGTAAAAATTCCAGTTGCCAATATAAGAGAGATAGACAGAAATGATTGATGAAATTAAATGTTTCCACTTCATTGAATATAATCCCAATGTAGGGTATACTGTCATGGGGATGAGGAGTCAACATTTTCTAATAGGATGTAAGCCTGTTCATTCCTGAGCCCTTGTCTTTGATGTGAAGGCAGACGGTTGCCATAAATCTGTGTAGCCACACAAAAGGATTTAGTGAAGCTTTACTTCTGTAAGCTTTAAACTTTAATGCTACCATATACCAAGGCCATCACTGAAATAATGAGTTGGAAACTACCTATACACCCCCTCCAACCCCCCACCCCCCAAAAAAGGAAAAAAAAAACCAACAAAAAAAACCACTTGTTGACGGGTTATTTAAGGGCTGACACGCCCACCGTGTACACCTTTGACTGTCCACTGTCCATTAATGCAAACAGTTCACCTATAAACCTCCGCACTTCACACAAAATACGGCAATCAGTGTTTGTAGTGTTGCTGTCAAGCAACAATCCAATGTCCCGGAAGTGGCTCACATACAGTATATACAGTCTGTGACACGCTCAATTAAGACCTACAAATGTATACACCCATAACATGGCCATTACACTACCCACATTTTGAAGTAAACCAATAATAAGAAGGTATCTACCTTATTCCTTGGGCCGCTATTGTATACATGGCTATGATAATCTTTTTTATAGTGTTGATATAATAAACATGTATAGCTTATAACAAAACAAACAAAATTTATATGAAAATAGCAAAAAAGCTTGAACAGCTTCAACCAATGAGGGATGAATCAACTACAATGTATTTAATTTATTTTACTTCACAACGGTGAACCCTAAAACAATAGAGGAAACTGTACAGCAGCTAAATTTATCAAAAATGTTGCCTTGACACAATACCTTCAAACTTCTTAAAACAGTTGTAAAGTCAATTGTGACTGATTTGTGTCAGATAGTTAACTGCTCATTCCACTCATGCTCCGTACCAAAATCCCCAAAAGTACCTTCTGTGAAATCTCTGTTAGAAAAGAGAACATTGGATACCAATGTCCTGTGGGGTTCCTCGGGACTTGCCTTACATTCATGTCTATTTTTTGTTAAAGGCTAGTGGAAGTTCACTGTGTACGACAATATTGTAAAGGGTCTTGAGTCATATGTTTTACTTTAAGAAAGCAGTATTTAAAAAAAAAAAGACCTTTAAATGTATGCTATATACTTCCAAAAACATAAAATTTGTAAAATTACAGTAATATTATCATTTCATTTCAGAATAAGAGTAAATCTTGATTTGTCTTGTTCCCCACACAGGTGCAGACCCACCTCGAAAATCCTACGGACTACCACATCCGTCAGTCTAGGAAGCAACAAGTAAAGGAGTATCTATCCACCACCTATGCCAGCAAACAGGTATGATCATGACTTTCCCATGTATATGAAGTGCATCTCAGCCAGGCTAGGTTTTTAAAGTCCCTATTTCACCATTTCTTATGAAAGTTATCATGCTGATATCTGTTAATAAAAGAGCCAAACGATGCTCAGTTTGTTCCTAATTTTTTAGTTAAACATCATGATTTTCGCTTCCGCACCATGCTGATGAGTACACAAACGACATGGCTGAAGCATACATCAAAGTGTTTACTGGAGAAATACACTGAACATTTGTATCTTTCATGCTCTGATGCTTGTGAATCTGATAGGCATATGGTTTAAAGGAGTCATGGTGCCATTCAGTAATGAAACTTATGTGAGTGACAAAGAAATCAAGTTTTTCATGCTCATGCTGTAGGAGAAGGTAGACTGCATTTTGGGGTCTAACTTTTCAGGCCCGATTACAGCTCTAGTACCTGCTGCCAAGCAGAGAAGAGAGTTGTGGACAAGCTGCCTTGGGACAGACTGAGGATAGCAAATGCATCACCCAGCATGAAGTCTTACATGACGCATGCCTGTCTGTCCACACCGCAGATTTGGTCAACTTTACATAACAAGTTTTTAAAATAAATCCTACCAGAACAAGCCCACATTTAATTATGATCATGTTCTTTCTCAACAATATTAGCATGTCTATATTTTCTGACTGTAATTAGGACCTTTGGGCATTGACTGTGTCTCCTGCAGGTAAACAGACTCACTTGGGTCAGATGTATCAGGGAAGGAATCTCTTTGTGATACTTGTAGCATCAACAATAGTTCTTGTGATGCTTTAATATCTCTATACTGTATGTTGTCCCAGAACTCATGCCATCTTGGCTGTCGAGGCATCATTGAAACTAATCGATGCTGACTAACTTCCTACACATCGTCAGTGTAAGCTTATAGTGGTGAAGCCAAACGACACTGTGCAAGGGCCTCTTTGTGCATCACAACCCATATATAGTCATTCTCCAAAAAGCAGACTGACAATGTGCAAAAAGTACCATTAATATGCACATTATTACATTAATATGGACATAATGTGAAATATTTTGTGCATAAACTATTTAGGGTGTGTAAAAGTTGTGACATAGGGACTTTAGTACACCTTATTTAACTGTTACTGCAAAGAACTGAAATGCCTTATATATCTGTTTATAATCTTTCATTGTTGCTCATGTTTTCCTTATTTTTGCTGCTAGACAGTCCATGCTGTTGCGGGGGTAATGCCACCCTCTCCACCTGCAAATATGGGACATAATGGACTTCCAGCATCAGCACCCCCACCTCTCCACTCTCAACACATGCGCACCGAGCAGCTCCTGTCTAGCAACAGTGCTCCCAACAGCCCCATGGCCATGCTTAACATCAGCACTAGCCATGAGAACGAGGTAGACACCTGCAGGCGTGGGTTGACACGCAAATCAATAAAAACTTTGTTCTTGCTCTGTTATAAAGTACAAATTGTGAGGATCATAACATGAACAAATACTCCTAAGATACAACATAATGACACCCATTGCTGAAGTTATGAGGTTTAGATATTACCTCCGAAGGGTTATTATCGCCACACGTTATGAAAGCATCATCAACAGTGTAAATGTTTCTTGGGTAAAGGCGTGACTGTTAATGTGTTGTGCACACAGCGAGAGTGTAGATGTGTTGACTAACTAGCGATAACTGAGACGAGCAATCAGTAGAATTTAAACGCTTCATAATGGCCTTGCAACAGTAATTACAGCTTAACAATTGACAGGGACACAGCAAAATGAAAGGCCCTTTGAACCTGGAAGACTTTGACCAACTTTCTTCTTTCAACTCACCATCTCTGTTTGCTTTGTCTCTGAGAGAAAATACCCATACCTGTTAGTCGCTACACGATAAGAATCTTTTCATGACAAATGTGCCTGCAGGAGAGTTTACCTGGAGGCCCTAATGCCATTAGTTTTTTAGTACTTTGATCAATGTTTGAGAGCAGGCTCAAGTATCTGAAGTGTCACATGTGGTTTTACCTGCTGCTTCTGTATGATGGAAAACATGTATTCCTATCCGTCATAATCACAACTTTGAGAAGAGTTTCTGCTTTTTTTCTCAGATGGATGAAGTCATTGATAACATCATTAGCATGCAGTCTAGTTATGATGATATTCAAGCCTACATTGACCCTGACCAGATGCCAAACACAGTAAGTAGAACACAAAAGAGTTTTGAGTTTGTGTTGACTTATGTACTTTGATATGGAATTGACAAAGATGACTTATTCTAAACGTTTAATTGGATTCTTTTTTTTAAATTGATTTTCAAGAGGTTTAAAAACAAGTCAAAAAACAGTTGCATGGAGTGCTGGATGGGTTTGTTGTAGTTGAAGGTTGCTTGAAAAATGTTGTCTCTCTGATGCTCTTCAGTTTGGGGATCCAATTGTAACATTTTGAAAATATCTGAAGCACTCAGAGGGACCGTTATTAAAAAGCCTTTATTCCATGAGGGCTGCATAATCATAAAAAACATTCCAGCATGTTTCAACCTAAGGTTTAAAAACAAGTTTAGAATAGGCCTTACAACAGCTCAGGCGATCAATTTTTCAAAAAAATGCCTATCGGAGCTGATAAGCATGAATGTGTAAACTTAAAACAGATGGATTTTCAGTGTGACAATAGTTAGCATGGCTGCCTCAGAGGGCAGAGGTACCAGGTTCCCATAGAAGCTAATGCATGTCATCTCTATGCTAGCCCTAGTATAGCGTATGTGTGCCCTGTCTTACATCTAGAGTCAATGTGAGGGATGCTGGATAGCAGGTACAGCTTGAATGTATGAATAGCTTAATTTGTTTTAGACAAGATACTGTTTGTTGAAAGATAGGAGGACATAAGGAAGTGTTGAAAGACATTAAAATGATGGGCCTATTAAAGCAAATTAAATGCTAATGTTTGTGTATTGCTTCATATCCCTTTCATTCATTCATTCTACACTATGCACTCAACTTGGATTCTCCTTTACTTTCTTCTATTGTCTTTAATTTTTTTTTTTGATACAACTTGCCCTAAATGAGTGACAGGGTTAGATATGCCAAGTCATCAGTACTAAGATTTTCTTAGACTTTTCAGTAGTTCCTGTATTCACAGTTCCTGTCTTTCCAGCATCTCTCTGTGTGGGTGTTGCTCCTCCTTTAAATGTGAAAGATTGAAGTTTATATTATGTTGTAATAAAGTTTGGATGGGTTAGTTAATAACTTAATTACTTTTTTTGGGCATTTTTTGGGTGTCTATAGAACACACTGAAGCCTAATGTGATCCAACACACAAACGTTCACACATCTGACCTAATCATGTTTGACTAAATGACAGGCTATAAAAGACGTCTCAATGAAAGCGTGTGTCAGAGTGACAAAACTCAGAAAATTAACAATTAAACTGTCAGCAGTTAGAGTTCAACTTATTTACAAGACATTTTGAGAGAGGGAGGTGGAGAAGAAGAGGGGGAGGAAAAGAAGGGAGGAGGGAAAGAGGGATAAGGGCAATTTGTGAGAGGGGGAAAAACAGGCTGAAAGTCCAGTTGGGGGAAAGTTCACTCCTGTTTGGTGGGGACTGGAGGTAGAAGACAGACAGGAAAGGTGCTGCCCAGGTCATTTTCCTGGGACAGGGTCTGCGGTGTCACAGAGCTGCATGAACAGCTTGTTTCCCAGCTGAGGAGAGGAAAGCACCACGGCCCTGTGTGCAAAGGAGTAGAGGATGAAGGAGATGAACAAGACGTATGCCATTGTGGAAGTTTTTGAAGGAGAACAGATTCAGCTGGTAAGACAATGTAGCACTATTGTTTTTAAGACATTTCATGGGTGTGTGGCGTTGCTTGTAGATCATTGTGTCTGAGATTTAAACTAGAGTTTGGACGAATGCAGCTGCAGCTCTAATTGGCAGCCATGGGTCCCTAATTAGAATGAAGAGCCAGAGCCACAGGGTGGAATATGATGGGGGTTTTCATGAAAAGAAACAGGCACTTTATTAGCATGTGATTCGGCTAATTCTGTTGAATCGTCAGATTTCAGTTTACCATGAAACTGCACTCACATTGTGGTGTTTTCTGCTTGATTCAGCGCTTCCACAGCTGTATGTGTTTCTAATGGAAGCCCAAAAGTCTCCTCTTCCTTATCTCTGCTCTGTTAGGTTGATTGGTTTAATCACTACTGCTGTGTTTAAACGCCTGTGTTCCTTTCTCACCGACTGATTTGATTAAGTGGCACCCACCGATCGGTTATGATCAATCACTCATTGTGTGACCAACCGTTGTGACAAAATCAACAGGTAGAGAAGCTCAAACTGCAGATTGATATTTTCAAAGCTGTGTGAAAAATTCCAGCCTTATTCCCAAGTGTCAGAACAGTGAGGGAATTGAACTTCTAATCCTGACGGGGATTAAATTAGCAAATTCCATGGAATTTCTGGAATTTCCATGTTTAGTAAGAGCTGGGGACACCACTGAATACCAGGCACAAGTGTGTGTGTGTGTGTGTGCATGTGCGTGTGTGTGCGTGTGTGTGTGTGTGTGTGTGTGTGTAGATGTTATACTAAGCAGTGGAAACAGGCTAAAACTCACTGGCTTAACTACAGCACAGAAATATGTAGGAAGCTGTGAGAGTAACGTCGCTTTGTTAGTGAATATTAAAATTATCATCTAAACTTCTTTGTGTATAGTTTAAAAGTCGTTTACAACACTGATTTCATATTAGGAAAGCAAGCTAACTGGACAATTGGACATTGTTCATCTTTTTGTTTTCTTTACCAGCATGGGTTTTTGTGAAAAACTGAAAAAGTTAACCCGGGCAGAGTGTGTGCGTGTGCGTCCGTCCGTCCGTCCGTCTGGCAGCTCACACAGTAGCCAGGAGATAACCATATCTTCTTCTTTTGAGCCTGTTATCTCTCGGGCCTCATTAGCAGGCACACATTGGCCCACGCTCTTAAAGGAACGTGGAACTGTTGCTTACAAGGCATAAAGGGCCCATCAGGCTCATTAGACCACACAATTAAAAGGAAATCACAACTTTTAGGAGCCCATACTGTCCTTAAAACCCTCGTTGCACAATGTCTAAAGTGCAAGAGTTTGGAGAGCACTTCACAAGGATGAGTTCAGGAGCTGAAGGAGGTTGAGGAGAGATTCAAGCCATAAAGACTTAACTGATAAGATA